>NW_026260848.1:0-148805 GCF_024613125.1 Pisolithus orientalis | reverse complement strand
CTTAGCTAACGTTTTCCGCTCCGTTTTCTGCTTGACCAGTTGAACCTTACGTATCTCGTTCTGCTGCATGAACGGAAGCGAGTCATCACAGAACAGCTAGCATCCGTTTTGGTCGGGTTCCCTTCATTTTATGAACCACTGATCAACTCTTGACATTTCAAAAGTTTGGCCGTGAGCCATCGTTGAACAACAAGTTATTTCAGCGATTGTGCACAACCTCTTACTCTTCTCATCTAGCAGTTAACGTCCCGTATTCTGTCAGCATCATCTCGAGTTCATATATACAGAAAGGTCCATGCGATGTTTGAAAGGGACTTTCCTGTGGCGCACTTCCAGACTTCTTAAGCCGACTCGGTGTGCCATCATTCTTGTACACTCCGGCATCCACATCCGGATCGGACAGTCTAGGCTTGGATCCAACGTTACATTGCGCCGCGGGAAAGACGGCCAGGAACTCTGCCTTTGGCCCTGGCCGATAAACGTGTGTAGAACACTGCAATCTTGCAGGCAGGGGTAGATAATACGACTAGATCTTCGCCTTTTCTTTCGTTTCTGCTTTTCTATTTTAGTTGGTCAGTATCGTGGCTTTGACAATCAAGTCTTCTTGTAGAGCAACTTCAAGAGGATGCTTCTTCGGATGTTCGGTTGCGTAATGTTGCGTAACATCAATATGGAGGCATATGGCGAGCATTCGCCGACTCGCAGCTTCCATCTAGTCTTATTTAGGTTGCTGTTCCGCCCGACCTTCTACGAATGCCCTCCATTGACAGACTAAGTACCATACGTTATGTCGGGCCTGTCTCGTATCGCAACCTTGACAGTCACAATAGGTGTTGGATCGTGCAAGAACCTATCCTTCTACATACTTCCGACTCTACATCCGAGCTAGAAGTGGAATGGCTATGACCACCATTTCTATAAACTTAATAACTTAACTGGTGGACTGGTTCCATGTTCACGAGGTGATATCCATACCCTCGGATCATGGGGGGATTCTGCGGCTGCGTGCTGAGCTGATAGGCCCAAGATCTGGATCAAAGCTCCAGTACGTAGAGGGGGGGGAGACCGGGGGCAAAAATATATATGATTCAATCCAAAAGCCAAAGGACATATATGTATCATCTCGTGGAAGTACGACGCTTGCAATACCTGTTGTTCCCTATAGCGGAGGTTTGGTATCCCTTTGTGCTGCCAATGGGTGGAATCATGAGCCCAAACACCACCTGGGAAGGTTCTAGTACGTACACATCGTGATACGGTCGCCGAGCGATAGTGCAATGCCTTGTGTTTTGCTGCGAATGCGAACATGTCCGACAATCGCGTCTGTTTCTGTCTTCTCGATGCTCAGGTTCGCTAGCGCATCTTCGCCTGTGCGTGTGTGCAGAGACAACCATATATCAGAATATGAAACAAAGAATTAAGGCGGGCATACTTACCGAAAAGACTCCGCGCGTACATGTTGGCAGAAAGGAAGTCGCAGTCACCAGACATAGCACCTTCTGGCGTCAAACAAGACATGTTGGTCGATTTCATCACATGCTTCAGATACTCCCGCGTGTCACTGACAAGTAGACTTCACGTTAAAGTGCGATGCGAACAAAAAAGAAGATAGGACTTTACGTCATTTTCGTGGACACGTTGACTCTATTCTCCCACTCGAATTCCGTCCACATACTGCGGAACTATTGCAATCTGCTGTTTACCAGACATATTACGGAAGCATAAAGGTAGGCACGTACTTGAGTCTCGCTGCAATACGCAGGCTTGATGTAGTCCATTATATCAATGTGTATGTCGTTCAATATCACACAACACTCGGTGAGATTAGGCCCGTCCCACAATATGCTTCCGAATATGACACCGGTTTCAGTAGACGACACCTAACGAATACTCAAGTCATAATCAAGATATTGCGGGGAACGGGCATACCTTGATCGTAGCTTTAATACTCTGGAAGCCATGGGGGGCAATGGTGTATACAGTAGGGCGTTCCACAAGCTTGAGATCCCCCAATGTTGCAAAGTCCAAACAAAGATTTTGAAGCGTATTCGAGGTCTGGTTCACTAGCAGGACATCTGTGGGGTACCGAAATAAATTATAAGGGTAGGGACCTGGGAAGGCACAGGGAACCTCGTACCCAGTAAGATATCAAACCCATGCATCTTGACATATGCCTCAGCATATACAGGATCCGAGAATCCTTACGAGCGCAATATATCAGTAAGGGTATATTTGATTCAAGGGAATGGACTTACCAGTAAGTTGAGATATTCTACTGAGATTCGAAATGAAGTCCTCACGAACTTCGCCAGCGCCAGTAGCTTTGCCAAGGTCTTCCACATACTAAAAAAACGAGGATAGGGTCACAGCACACAGATGAAGGTAGAGGTGGGTGACATACATCGACAGCGTCGTCCACCGATTTCTTCGAGAACTGGCGGAACGTCAAAAGGTCATCCACCTGAATGACGTTCTCTTTTACGGTTTCGGCAGCTTTCTTTTCCGCTGCGCGTTTCTGGAGCAGGGTCGGTTTCTTACAGAATCATAGCAACGAGCCTTGCATACCTCCTGAGCCCCTAGCATCTGTGCGTACGCTGCTCTACTATCTTTGAGGAAGATTTCATTCACCTCCTGACGATCGCTCAATTCACTGAGGCTCTGAATGCAGCCCAATATACGTTCATTTGAGTCTTCGTCGATTGGCGCCGTGACAAATTTGGACTGGCCGACCCGAATGATGGAGGTCATAGTCAGCATTGCCTGCAGAACGATGCAAGTAGTGAATCGCCACGGACTGGAACAGGCCCGCAAATACGCACCTCAGCCCGTACAGAATTAGCCTTCGTCCTATCGCTCGTCAGCTTGTCATGTCGCAAGACAAGCTTGGTTAAAGCAACTGCAAGGACTGCGCCAGTAAAGAAGTCACCGCCCAATATCAGCGCTACGAACAATTGGGTAAGTTTGTATTTTGAATTTTTAGTCAATAATCACTTGCCTCGGAGGGGAGGTTTAGTGGTCTTCGAAGACTCGGTATTACGTGTCGATGACACGGAATAGGCAGTTTCAGTGGCATAAGTACCGTCTGCAAGGACTCTTGGTCTCCCAGTCCCAGTACCGCTGACATTTCCTTCGTCGTGTTGTTCATCGCCCAGTGAACTACCTTCTTCCTCCCGCAACTCCGCTGCCAAGATTGGAATTTCGCCGATGATTTTTCGGATCTCTCCCAATACCATTTCTATGGCATCTAACTCTTCCACATATTCGCCCAGAATCCATAGCACGCCACGGAAAACCTTCCCGGACCGCATGTTCATTAATGTATTCGTTAACTTCCCCGTGATGGCAAGACGGAGAGCTGGGAATTTCTCCACCACTTCACTGCGTGTACGAAAAATCCGAGGAATATAGTCAGCAAAACGTACCCAATTCAAAAAAAAAAAAAAAAAAAAGGATACGAACCGTACAAAAGCAACCACATCTAAAGCGGAAGGGTTGTTGGAATCACCAAGGAAGTCCATCAAAGCGTGGACGACACTTGCGGCAACCTCTGAGAACCGAATCGCGAGAACATGTATGCTCTGGATCAGGAGCTGCCTGTACTCTGACGCCTGTGCTCCGTCAGTCCTAGATAAATGTGCATTGTGCACGTAAACTGACCTTATCAAAATCTTGTTCCTGTGTGCGCAGTAACTGCTTCTTGAGGGAAAGTACAACATCTTCGGCATTCCTCCCCGAAGTCATGCTGAGCACGATGCTCATCGCCTTACGGCGTACCTCCATATCAGCACTACGAATGGATTTACCGAATCGGTACGATAAGTGTCGAATGAACAAGGAGTCTCTTACCTGGAGAGTACTTGCAAGACGTCCATGATCAAACCGTCCAGGATGCGTCGGTGACGTTCTCTTAACGTATCTAACCGATCGAGCACGATCAGCTTCACATTGTTATCCGACTCCTTTATGGCAAGGGTAACAAGACACGACGCAGCAGCTGTCAATGCGTACAGAGTTGAGAACACGACCCTGTAGAGTGTAGAACAAGGAGTATATTACCTTTGACGGCAGCTGCATTCTGGGTGAGAGTGGTGAGAGTTGTTGCTGCTTCGTATTTTACCGCGTGCGAGGTCGCACCAAGTAGCTCAAACATGACCCGAATATATTTGGGCTGTGTAAAACCAGGGGTCAGCATGCACCTAATAGTAAAATATAGTGACTCACCCGATGCGTCGTATCATGTGCACAATCCATTCGGGCCACCTCCACCACTGTCATCTGCAACCCCTCATCCATACTGACGATTCCATCCCACACGCCTCGCAACCATTCGACCGCGCGGGGTAGCGCGACGTTAGCCAGGAAGACAAGAGCATTACGTTTGCAAGAGGCATCCGACTCTGCAGCAAGGAACGTCTGCATGAGTTCTGCTGCATCGGGGACGAGAGACGGATGTTCGCGGTGAACGGTATGAAGGGCGAATACGGCTGCACGACGGACGTAGGAATGTCGATGCTCGAGATTAGCACGGAGGGTGGGGATGAGTGGTTCGAGAAGTTCGGCGTCTCTGGATATTTTTTGGAGGAAGCGGAGCGTCGCACCACGGATATACTCATTAGGATGTTGCTAGAACCAAAAGCACGATCAGGGAACAATTGCATATATGCGTCAGGAGGATGGTGGTACAGGTTGAAAAGAACTTACGAGATCATTGCGGATGGCGTTGCTGAAGGATTGGGAGAGTCAGTCCTCCGGCAGATGTACAGAATGGGGAAGATCGGAGGGGGGCACGCACACGACCAGTATCATCTCCTGCTTGAGCTTGCCATTTTCGTCGTACTTTGGGCATACCTCCCAATAGAAATGCAATAGTTTCTTCAGTTGCTTGTTCTTGGAAGGCATGATATACTGTATGATTGGCATCAACAGCGTAGGCTGCATCGGAGACCAAGCACACATTAAACTACACGTCCCCAACGTTGAAACACGGGAAGACTTGCCTGAGGATTCCCGTTGACAGTGGAGACGACGATTTTACGAAGGCTTTCGAGTTTGTCGTCATCGCTGCCCTTCTCCAATGCAGATCTGAGTTCCTGTGTGGATGGTGTCTCTGTGTTGTCCTCAAAGACAACAGTGTAGCATGGCCCTTCGGTTGGCATGTTTGTGCTGCCCGCTCGTCGTCGTCGTCAATGTCAAGGTGGGGTGAACACGCTCGTGGGAATTTGTTACCCACGTCCTTGCTAATAGCAACTTTGATTCTTGCCGATACGAGTACCAACTCCAGTAAGTACAATATCAGGACTTATAGTGTGGTATAGTATACGCTGCACCTGGCCGTTCCCCAGCAACCTTAATCTCTATCCATCTCAAAGGGGGGTAAGTCGCTCCAACGAACGCAGCCACAAGCCAAGCGTATCAGCACATGATAGCAGCCGATATGCAAACACATTTGCTTCGAGGCCAAGGTCAGCTCCATACGTACCGCCGCCCTCCATGCCTCGTGCGCTGAGCTGAGGAAAACTTATCTGCATGCAAGAATGAGAAACTACGAGAATGAGCAAAGAGTCGCGCACCGACTAAGTGCAAGCCCTCCGCTCTGAAGTCATGATTCGGAGGGACGGATGCCCAAATTACGAAGACACGAACAGGAAGTTCGAGATGAGTCGATTTTGTTCGTTATTTTTCTGGTAGAGGGGCATATCAAGCATGCGCCCGTCCCAGTGGAGCTGAACATCTCGTCTTCGGGTGGCTCGATGTCAAGAAGTTGGCCGGTCATCTTGTGGTCTCTGAGTGCACTCCTGGCAAAGGCGAGATGTATTAGTATAAGGCTGCTGAAAAAGAGGCATGCCTCCCGGCCTTCATGGAACAGGTGTTTCGGCCCGTCACGGCATTAATACCGTCGAGGTGAGTACGGATTGGGTGGAGAGAGAAGTTTTATCTCTCGCTAGGAGTCAAAGTCATGTCTTTCGCGTCCTTGACGACCTGCATGGCAAAGCGCGAAGGCGACATCCTATTCGACCTAAGTTAGCTGTCGCTGTCCACTTCGATGTGATCACCTCCTCAGGTTTCTCTTATGTGGTAGTGTAAGCCTCGACCAGGGTCTGCACGAGTCGTCGACTCAATATATTCACCCATCTAGCTGAGGTGAATGCGTTGAGCTGAATCCTAATTCTTCTTGTAAAAGGACATGGACGGACTAAAGTATCATTACAAGTCCCTCAAATATTGAAAGGATGTATATCTGCTGTCACTCACGTTCAAGATCGGAAGAGTCATACTCTCCTGTATGTTCTCATGCCAGTCGACAGTGAAGTTCCTGTAGGTTTAAATGACTGTACTTAAACATGCTGGAGAATCGTCGTACTTGCCCTCGACTCCATAGGCAATCGTATTGACCAAGTCTTTGGACGCCTTTATGCCGTTCGGAGTAGCGCTGGATTGCACTCTCGAGAACTATGCTCCATATTTAGACCTCGCCAGCAACCATATACTTTTGAGTCGAAGAGTGAGCTTGCTGTTCCCAGAGTGCCGGGGCCAACCGATAGTTACTCTCTGTTGCAGGTTGATGTGCTTTCTGTACTTCTTCGTTAACAGTCGCGGTACTCTGCCCAGAGCCTTCTCGGCGAGGTCGTTCAAAAAGATCCTGAATTAATCTTCGACCCAGCGTCATAAGTACGCAAACAGAACGAATCGTAACAAGGAGAGAAGAACGGATAAGGGATGCTCTAGGACAGGCAGTCGAATAGACGGTATGCAAGCGAAGAGCACCAGAAACGAACGAGGAAAGAGGCATAAAAACAACCCACAACTTGAGGAATTCACGGCTTACCTTCTGCGTGGACTTTCATACGTATTCGTACAAGTATGGCCGTTTTAGAGACGCTGAGGGAATCCACCTCAACCACGCTCGCCCGCTGCTCAGGTTAGCAATCTGGCCTGGGACGAGAAGACAGACAAGTAATCATCAACTCGATAGACAGGCAGACTAAAGGCTCGAGCGGCAACATCAATCTTGGGAAGAACTTGCAGTCATATCAGCTATAGCCAAGTACGCACCAACCCGATCCGGCCGCTGTCAATGTCATCGTAGCACTATCAGCCCTGCCTATCTGACTACAAGATTGCTTCTGGTCGCTGTGCAACCGAACACAGGACGTTGTAACGACGCTGGAAGAGGTGATGGTCGACTGCAAGCCGGAGTCATGGTGCTCATGGCATGGTGGTAACCCAGCCCAGACAGCCCCTTTTTGCCTGCACCGCCCTATCCCCGCTTCGTGTATCCTGCCCCACATCGGCCGACCTCAACAACATTGGCGTGAGTTATTATGTTCCCAGCAGCACCTCGCATATTAGACGTCGCGCAGCCCACATCGACCACTGCGCCAGGGGCCCCGGCAATTACCGTATCCCAAACTGTCGCTCGTTCGTTCACGGCTGGGGCAACAAGAGCCTCACTCATGAGGCTCATATCCAGAGGTATATCTTCCAGTAATCTGAATCCGAAGCTCGCGCTCCCAGGTGCCTGCGGTGTGCGGCGATTTCGGAGATGGGGCTGGCAGCACGTATCTCGTTATGGAGGACATGCCCTTCCTGTCTTTGCGCGCCTGGATTGCTAAAAGGACCTCTCCGAGAAGGAGCATAGTATTCGACATACCATCGCCATCGAGAAGATAGCAAGCACAGTGTACTTGCTGCTGAATTGCCCCCCTCCCGGGCGGTGACGGGGGTGGCTCCATTGGCGGAGGATGCATCCAGCATAGTTTCTTCGCCATGCAGGAGGCTCCCGTCGCGTTCGTCAATGCCACGATTCTAGAGAAGCTTATCAACAGGGCGCGTTTCCATTGTGTACAGCCAATACACTTTCTTACGCTGGCTTGCCATCATAGACATTAGAGTCGTCTCCTGGCAGGGAACCACTCGCCTAGTTAGCTTCAATCACGAGAAACATGTTTTCTGTTCTTGGACATCTCCCTCGACAATTTCCTCTATGGTTCGAAGACAGGTCGTATCTGCATGATCGACTACCAGCACATGAATGCCCTCCCTCAATTAGTTTCTACCTCTGCGTCAGCCCTGATGCATTCTTGCAGGAGGTGGCAGCGAAGATCAACTTCCCCAGGTCCCCACACCTTGAGCTACTCACTTGGCTGCTACCATCAGTCTCCAGAGCGAAATCCATCGCTTGGTGGGCATTGAAGCCCGTGAACTGAATTTAAGCTAATGCTGAGGCTTTCAATAGGCCTTGATACGTACGGTAATCCTAGCCCGCGTGGACATGTTATCTTTCTTGCTTAACTATCGTGACCTACACGAGCACACAACACGAGCCGTATTTTGTCGTTCAACGGTATAGCATAACCCTTCGGTTGGTTGGTTTGTACTGCCGCGTGGTCGTCGATGGCGAGGCCTGGTGAACACGGTTGTGCGATCTTTTCACCTAGCACGTCGCTAGTGTTACAATATGACGAAGCTGGATGGCTTTATTTCTCGCCGGTATGGCCATCAACTACGTTCGGGCCAGTACAATATCAAGACTTATTCTGTAGCATACATAGTACATGTAATGTCTCGTCATCTTCCAGTAAGCTTAATCTCTATCCATCTCAAAGGAGGGTAAGTCACCGCAGCGAAGGCCGCCGCAAGCTGAGCCTATCAGCACATGATAGCAGCCGATATACAAAGGCACTCACTTCGAAGCCAAGGTCAGCTCCATACGTAGCACCGGCCTTCTGACCAATCGGTCCCGTGTACCAGACCTGCGCCATACCGACGATAGCACCAACAACTCCAAAGCATCCTGCCAGGATGCCTGCAAAGCCTGGCGGAAGTCTGTGTAGATACCATGAGTAACATACCCTGCCCAGCATCCAGAAAGCAGCTTACTTGGATGGCTGGTCCCAATTTGCCAAGTTATAGCCTCTGAGCTTTCCGCCAGGTCTTCGGAAGATGAAGTGTTCTTCAGCCATAATAACGATGAAGAATGCCGTCCAGTAACTTAAGATACTCAAGAAGTTACTAAGGATCTCTGAGAAGTGCTCGCGGCCAGCAACTCCCGCGATGGTGTAGACAAGGAAGGCAAAGATGACCCAAATGAAGCGCGGCACAACGGCCAGCGGACGCCCCAGAGCCTGAATCGACAGCGCTGTAGAATAGGTATTAGGGATGTTGTTCGCACTGCGTGTTACAGGATAATCAGCAGGGTTAACGACGGTCTGGAATGACCTACATGCAGCTAAAGGCCAACAAAACCAGTAAGAATTTCCCTCCTCCTCCCCAAGGAGACAACACCTGCGCGATTAAACGACCAGTTGATCCATCCGCGCCAAAGGCAGCGACATATTCTGGGTCCGTGATAGTGATCAAAGCAGCGCCAAGGATAGAGGTAAAGCAGACAGGAATATAAAGCCCAAACATAGTGAGGGTGAATACACGGAGCGCTGGAGTGTCAGCGGGGAGCCGCACATTATAGTCTGCTGCGACGGGCGCCCACTAGGTTTAGAAGCAGGAGCCACTAGTCAACAAGGAAATATGCAGGGCAGAAAACGACGCGCTTACCCCAGCAAAAGAGCCAAACACGATACCTCCAAAACTAATAATATCTGCGCTGAGTGCTCTGCCGGTGTCCTCTGCTGATTTTTGAGCACTTATGTCAAATCCCGCTTTTGCGCCGAGGCCATAAAGACAGCACATGATAAAAAACGTAACTATCCAGGCATATTTCTCGTAGACGTGCACCATATTGTAGCCGACGAAGCATGGTATCAGGGAACACACGCCGATGATAATAATGCCGGCTACAAGTGGAATACCATGCGAACTATTGATGGATGCGAGCGTTTGTCCGCCTAGGATCACTGCCGTAGTTGCGAACCCGAGCCTGGATGAAACGGACACTAAAGTTACATGAAGGGATGGCGTGCAGACATGCTTACTGCGTGAGGATGTTGAGAATAGAGTAGAGGGTGCAGCCGATATAGCCGGAGCTATAACGCGTAATGATCATGGTCCGCAAGCCCGTTTGAGGCCCTAGAGTGGCGACAAAGGCAGTGGCATTGGCACCCAGAAAACCGAAGCACAGGATGGTGGCCACAGCGTGTCTGAAAATTGACGTGACGAAAGAGCCCAAAGCGAGGGATGGATGGCTTACTGGAACGTGAGTGTAAATACGTACTTTCCCAGCACCCCAATTGGGATGGTAGTCAACACTGTGTTGACGGACCTGTACCGAGTCGCCGTGAGCAAGAACGCAAGGTAGTTATAGAGGGACATCAGTGCTCACCACCACATCAGCAAACTGTATAGGTTGGGGAAGGTGAAACACGTGGCGAGAAGTAGACTCGACTCGTACGACTCACTTGTTCCACACATTCCTTGTTTCCCTCTGATCCTCCGGTACGCGCTCCACCCCTCTGGCTTCTACACCACTCGCGAAGAGCTTCTCAAGAAAGGGGCCAAACGCGCCGAAACGCTTTGCGATGGCTTGGTCGGGGGCGACCTCCACTTCCGGGGGCTCGATCCCGACAGCCTTCTCCTTGTCCTGGTAGTATTCGTTGGACATGGCATCCAGCACGGAGGGAGGGAAATGGAAAATGATGCGCCTCTGGTTAAACTAGCATGCGTGCTTCTTTATGGGAAGGACTGGCGACCACGCGCTCCACATACCTTGTCATCGAGTTAGTTTAGTTACTGTAATAGGTAAAAATAGTTCCGCACGCCCAACTCTTATCATTACCGTCGATATCAGGCGCCTTCTTCACCTTGCCCGAGGGTCCAGTCAACAACCTCGTTCCCCCGCACTACACAGACCCTACAGCTAACTACTGAACGATAGACCAGATCCGAGTAAAATTCACGTAAGTGCTTTTGTTTAGTTGTGGAGCGAGCCAAGCAATGTCCGGTCAGTCATGTGAGCACGGGTTGCCAAGATTGGCTACTGTGGGAGGGTTTACATGGCCACCCTGTACACGTCCAGTTGCCGAGAGTACGGAGCTCATGTTTTTTTCCAGGGTCATGTGGCCCGTACCTCATCCCTGCTCTGCCAGTCTTTTCCAGGGCTGGTGGGATCTGAAATTTAAAATATTACGCAATAGACACATTAAGCCGATAGCAAGTTGCCATGGGTTTGGTACCGGTTCAGTGTCTTAGCAGTATCAAATACATACCTTGAGTTGGATCCGTATTGCAGATAGAGAGACGGCAAGCATCTCAGGGTCGAATTCAGGTACGATCTGCATATCCATAGGCTTGTCCAGTGTCAATACCGGATTCAGGCAGCCATCCTGTGCATGCCATGTATACCACCCATACCCACCCATCGCATGACGATCGTGGCTGGTCCATGGCCCCTGTGCATGAACCAGTAATCTATATGCTACACACTTGCTGGGTATACATCCTATTGCCAGTAGTCCCACAGTAGTAATTGAAATAAATGCATTTCATGGCAACAATGGTGTAGATAATGAATGTAATTTAATAGCTGGATCTACCACATCAGCCCCTGCTGAATCCTCGTCTGCCATTCAGGATTTACGACACTGATGATCTTAGATCCTCTACACATCCTGGGACATTCAGTGAGATCATCCTGGAAGATCTGCATCATGTAACTATGAAGCTCCCTGTCATACATCAGTGAACCAGTAGCCAATGAAACCAGAAAACACCATTTTGTTGCCAAGCAACCAGCTTTGACTGGATTCTACTGGCCAAAAACCATGTATAGCTCCATTAGGGAGATATTGGCCTCAGCATAATCTTGTGTTAGCCAATGTCTCTGAAAAGGGTTTATCTATTATGGCACACACTTATCATACTATGATGCAGTTGATGAGTCTGATAAAGTCCTCAGATCTTATCAATAACAATCTGGTATTGATTGTACATAGGATAGCATCATGGATGGAAACACTTGTGAAGAAGAGAACAGAGGATCTACTATCACTGGTAGCTCAGGATGGCATGAAAGGTCTCTTTGTCCACAAAACCATTGATGTAGAACTCATGCCCCACATCCAGACAGTTGTTGCATGTCATCCCCCTAGGGGCCTTGACACCAAACTTTGGGATGATCTGAATGACCTGACATATGCTGTCAAGAGGAATGATATCACCAAGTGGCCAGCCATTAGATCAGAAGCATTGCTGAACAAGGAACATTTCTATTTTTGGGGCAGGAGCAACAATGCAGATGTTGTTGATGACATGGTAGTGCAGGTTGGAGAAGTTGAAGAACTCGACATAAATCAGGGGGGGGAACATGAGGTCACAGATGGGCTGCAAGATTGCTCACACCTGAGCCACAAGGTAACCTGCAAAGAAACTCAGTAGAACTCATTATCAACACTGTCATTACACACATTCAGATTGTGGATCAGCTGAAATAAGTTCACCACTTTCATGGCTAATCAACACAGTATTTGCATGTCCAAATGGCAGCCTTTCACTCAGAGGCACTGCCTGGACTGTTTGAGTGGGTGAAACAGCTTGCACATCTTGAGTGGACCAGCATTGAATTCAGAACTTCCCCCAGATGTTCACAGCCTGAAAAGGCAGGGAGCAGTCAGAGGTAGAGAAGCAACAACCACTGCGAGTGATATAAGTTTGACTGGAAATGAAATCTCCAAGAGCAGGAATGAGGTTGTCAAGTTGAAGATAGATTGTGGCATCATGAAGTAGCAGGTTAGGACAGTGAGGACAAATGGTAAGGAGAAGCACTGTGGCATTTGTTGCAGATACATGTGAACAGGGGTTATCAAATATGGACTTCTGCAAGTGGACAGAGCCAACATAATGTTCACTGGGTAACATACCAGAAACCCAACTAGCCTCTGGGAAGTGAATTGCCATAAGTCTGGCTTTGTCCATCATTGCAAAGAAAAGTGGTGATACTGAAGATTTCAGAGCAGTAAAGAGGCAGAAAAAGCATTGTTTTTCTTGTTGATCAAGGAAACAGCAACATTGGGCATGGTAACCTTGGTGATTTGATAAATGGTAGGGCACCTTGACATGAGTTATGTGGCAATGTTCAGTGATGTTGCTGCTCCATTGATAAGGGGCACCCATCTGATGAATGCTCCATGCAATGTGCTGAGTTAGTTTGACTTTTGGTATCTGAAAGTGGTCAAGGGGGCTGTTCTTCCTGAGATGGCCATGTGCCCTGAGAATGCTGGATTTGTAATGGTGGAATTCATGAAGGGCTTCACTGAGACTATGAATGGTTTTGTCATAATGGGAGATACCTTTGGCAAGAAAGATGAACTTGGTGATGGTGTGCAAGGCACAAAGCACATCATTGGGCAATGCCCCTGCTGCCATGGTGGGAAGCAATTTCTCCAGTTCGCAGTGTTCTCGACTGGTGCACTGTTTGAGGGTGGAGACACCATTCACACAATGCCCAGTCCCTATCCTTGGCTGCAGGGCAGCTAAGCAGTGATTGAGTTCCTCACCCCCTATGATATTGATTACCCAGCATACACAATGGTCAAAATAGAACCTGTGCCACTGGTGCAGGGCATCAGGGGTGAGAAAGTGGGAGGGACATGTATCCCCCCAATCTTTCCAGAACAGTTCCATGACACCATTTAGACAGAGGGCAAGACAAGCCTTGTGGAATGCAACAATATTGCATGGATCACATGTGGCAGCAGCCTGTCATATCTTCTGAAGCATGTACTCACAATCATGGGGGGGCCGGGCTGTTGCATCTCTGAACTGTTCTGCCATTGCTAGTGAAATGGGGGAATTCTTTGCTGAGACACAAGTGATCAGAAGCTGTTCAGGATAGTTGGCAATCCAGGCAATGAGAGGGGTATGCATGACTTGACAATTTCCTAACAGATTGGACATTTCTTTGCCATCATGATTGGCAATGATCAGATTCTGCATGTTGAGGGATATGGAAAAGTGATAGATGTGTGCAGATAGTATGGCCTGAACAGCTGGTGGTACATTGTGGAATTTCAGGATGGGCAGATAGGTGGCCAGTGCGAATGCATGAGAAGTAGCTTTCATATGTACTCCAGCATGTATGTTCACAAGCAAAAGTAATAGAGGGTGCATTTCTTTATTCCCCATTCCTATTGTCAGAGGTGTTTTATCCAATGCACCAATCACCCCCAGGAAGGAATGACTGTGGGGGAGTTGGTCCTATCACACACATCAGTCAGCCACTCTTGCTAATCAATAGAGGTCACTGGTGACTAACCTGTATGTGCCATGCATCATCAGTGCTCATAAATTCCCCATATACTTGTTCTTGGCCTTCAGCCATAACTTCAAACTCCTTGTATGGAGAGATATCCATACACTGTGTGAATACAGGGTTACTGAACAGGTGCTCCACAACCTTGAGTCCATCATGCCAGTACAACATTATCAGTGACTGTGTAGGGTAGTTCTCAACCTTGATTTCTTGATATTGCCAGCAGGGTATACCAGTGTCACACACCAAAGGTGTTTGGTGAGGTGGACATGGATACAGCTGATGAATGGAGATGAAGACCATAGCCCTCATGCAAAGAAGGACAGCCAGATGTCAGCAGTCATCCCTTGCACAAGAATGAGTCATCAGTGCCAAAGAAAAAGAAAGGGAGTGAGTTAAGTGCTGGTTAAAATTCTCACGTGCCTGTGTATGGCATTCTGGTTTTTGACATATCTCCACTGTTTCTGCAGATACTGAGACCATTCCCACACTCACTTGTAGTGCTTGGCCACACAATCCTACCTTCCAAAATTGGAAAGGATTTGCACACTCCACATGTTTCTACAGCACTCCCTCCAAAAGACACCATTTCACTAATTCTTCTGATATGGCTGCCTCCATGTCAATCATTTCACTTGTCCCCTTTGCTAGGGACCATGGCTACATATATCTACCAGGAGTTCCTACCAGCTTCTGTCCTGAAGCATCCTGGTACATCCCACCCTCATCTGCACCCTCTCAGCCCATCCAGCTTGGACAGCATGTTCTTTTTGTCAGTATGACCTCTAGGAGGACATTCTTTGGTTGCCTCAGGTCTGTCATTTGCTTGGAAAGGTCTTATGTGGTCATTTCAGTCTCTCCAGTCCAAGAAGCATATGGATCCTTCCTCCCTGCTCCCTGCAATGTCTTCATACCAGTCTTGTCCATCATTCTTCCAAGATTGTGACAGCTACAGTATAATCTACTGTTCTCCACTCTCCCTGATTACATCCATGACAAGTATGATGCACATCTTGCCTCCTTGTTGCAAGATACAGCAGAAGACACTCCCCCTTCACCCTCTCTTCCAACAGAGCCTCATTCATGAAGTTTTTATTTGCTTCACTGAGAGGATGGTTTGGGGGGAAAGTTGTGATCCCCTATGCTCCTGTCACCCCACAGACCCCCAAAGCTTGACCCCTGTTGACATCTGACTCACCCTGTCCACTTTTGGATGTACTATATCAGCATCAGGTCAGTGCTGCCTCTCTGTCATCCCACCTTGGCCTAGAAGCAATCTCTTTGAGATGTGACATGCACAGCCTCCCCCTAATGTGATTCCAGTGTGCTTTCCCAGTTCCTGACATTACTTGACTCATACTTTGATGTTTTGACTGTCTGACTCACCTATTGCCAATACTTACCAATCTTTTGACTTTGCTTACTGATCCTTCACCTTTTGGCTTGCTAATCCTTACCAATGCTTACCAATACTTTCCAAGATGATTACCCATTGCTTAGATTCCTTACTCATCAGTTACCAATCACTTACCAAGTGTTTGCACCTTGTTTTCCATGGGCAACACCCCTGCACTGTATATAAATCACTGTACTTAGATAGCAAAAAGAAGAGAAGAAGATGTCAGAGAGCCCCTCTTGCTCACATTTTATCATCACTCAGTAATTCATTCAGCAGCTTTGATAGTTGAGACTTTATTAAGGGTCTAACTATCATCTACTTTGCTTATCCTTGTCTATCATCAATCTACTTCACTCCAAGCCCTCCCTGAGCTCAGTGCAGCTTAGGACATCAAATTAAGTCACCATCCATCCTTCTGTAGGCTGACAGCAGTCTACCCTATCACTTTCTATTGCATTCTTGCTCCCTCTTCATCAGGAGCACCCCCATCCCTCAGCACTCATTTTTGAGTGTTGTAGCTCACAAAAACCCACCCAAAATCAAACCATCTAGGTACCACATAGGCACACCACCACTTTCTCTTTTTGTCTTTTGTGTTGGTTTTGGTTGGTTTTCACCACTGAACCACACTTTGACTCACAATGGTATATCTCATCTTGCATCTTACAGTACTTAATCCCCCCCCTGCAGAAGTGCTCTTGCCCACAACAGGGATAGAATGCTTGGTAAGGATCATTGATGTGAATGCACTTGAGCTATACTAATTTAATATACTACCAGCTGATGAAATCGCTAACACTTTTTCATGCAGAATTGGCTAGAAAGGCCAGTCCTTATGCCAAGATGTTTTTTGTGAATGATGATACATGACTCTTCATGGACAAGGAAATTATTCAGTGGAAAAACAATATATGCACATGTATCACTGATGGAAGTGCTTTTACCTCTTTTTTCATGCATGAGCATGACACAGATGTAAGTCATACTTACACTACATACTGTTTGGACATTTACAATTATTTCTCAGGGGAAAATTGTCTGTTGGTATGGAAACCAACACCTTGAAGACTTCCACATTAACTTCTGGTATACTGCTGAGCTGACTCCCATGAAGGTTGGAGCCACCAAGGATATACACACAACACCATTGTGGATGTATGCCCCAACTGCTGTAGTGGTAAGTACATTTACTAATAAGTTTTCAAAAGCTCACAGCTGTTAGTTGTTTTATGCTATCAAATGTGAATCTGAGTGTGTTGGAGAAACATTGCCACATGCTGCATTCATGGGTGCCAAGTATTCACCCATATATGAAGTGTACTACCACTCTCTTCTTGAAGCAACTCAGAACCCTGCTATCAGCACAGCAGTTAATCACCATCTGCTGTGGCTTCATCAATGTGGATTGTGAGTACTCTATGTATATTTTTATGAGCTAATTGACACACTGGACTAGGGAGAAAATGAAACCTGCAAATGTCTTACATTCCCCCAAAAAACAACTGAATATGGTTTATATCCCCCCTGTGCATGAGATTGCAGCTTATGAAAGCCACCTTGCAAGTACATCACATACTGTCATCTTCCCTACAACAGCCATACCCATTGTTCATTGAACTACATTGCATGAGGAGAGTGTGTCAGGAAGCATGTCACAGGCTGGACCTGGCTCTTCTGCAAGCTGGTCCATGGGTGTCAAAGGATATGAACCATTTTCTTACAATTATACTTATGAGATGTAGCATCCATTTTGTATCTTTCTGCCTGCCTCCAATTCTTGATTGATTTGTCAGCATCAATCTGAAAAATGAGTAGATGGATGGCACAAGTGATAATCTTATTATCAAATAAAATACGGAAGATAATGAGATCTGTGGATCTCATCCTGTCATTGCATCATGGATGACAAATCTTGGTTGTAGACTGTTTTCTGACTTGTCATAAGGTTTCAAAACCATTTTTTGTTCACACTTGTGAATTATGGTCATGACTGGTTGGTGACAGGTTTAGACCAACTACTGGTTTACTGATGTACAACTCCTTTGTGTGGGCATTCTTGCATGCAGTCCAGCAGAGGTATTGAGCATATAGTTGATGTAATTCCAGAACTTAGTGACATTGAAGTGCACAGGTTGTCCACCAAGCCTGAAGCCAGAGTCAGAGGGATCCAAATCATCACCATCATTGCTCAAGGTGTCAGCATCCAGATTTGGTCCAGCATCCACAATACTGTTGGCATCACCTTGAAGGTCATCCATGTTATCATCAAGTCTGCTCCAGTTGAAATTGGCCCCAGGCCCAGACTCATCCCCAGTGGGAGCTGAACTGCTGCCATCCCCTGTCACAGGTGTGTCAGTGATGCTTTCATCTGTGTTGTCTGCAGAGACAGCCCATTGCTCTATCTCACTGATATTGATGCTGAGGTTGCACTCAACTTTGGTACACATATCACTCTTGAGCATCAGAATGAGTTGAGGAGTGAAATGAGTGCTGAGGGGGGCTATCTTGTGGTCACCTACACCAATGAGGAAGAGGCAGAGGCAGCAGTGCTGCACTGGGGAGGTTAAATCACATTCAACAGGATGTGATGGAAATACTTACCAGGAATGCTAACCTTGCCCAGTGGCTCGCATCTACTTCCATTCCAGGGCTACTACATGCCACAGCCTTTCCTACTTTGATAATGCATGTTTGCTTGACAATAGACACAGTCAACTAGCATGACTACTCAGCAGCAGGCATCAGCAGGAATTTTGGTTGGACTCACATGTGACTTGAGGCAACTGCAAAGGTCAGCAAGTAACCTTGTTATGATCTTTCCAAGGGTGCTTTGAAGCTCATTATCATTGAGTATGGTAGCTGGTATCTTGAATATGTCTAGGTGATTGGCAATAAACTCCTGTGGATAGTACATTGTAATGACCCAGACAAAGGTGGAAACTTGCTGATGATGCACCATCATGTGATGCTGAGTGTCTGTAACATATGCAGTTATGTTTGGTGAGAGAATGCAAGCCAACAAGTGGCTAGAGAGACTGATCTGGTCATGAAGTCAAGGAAAGATGCAAACAAGGTACTACCAAGAGTACATACCTTGAAGCACTTGGGGTTCAGAGGCCTTGTTACTAGCATTGTATTTAACAAAGGTAGCTTTAATATCAACAAGCATTGAAAAAAGGTCACCAGTCTGAATAGGGTGGTGAGGTGGAGAAGCGAAGATCTCAGAGTTACTCACATCAATGAAGTCAAAGACAGCTTTCTCCTCAATGCTGAGATCCTTACAGAGTTTCTTTGCATATGTCTTGAGACACTTAATGCATTGGGGAGTCAGCTGTGTAGAGCTGTTCTCCACATTGTCATCCTGATGCCAGCAAACAGCCAAAGAAATGGGGTCCTCCAATGAGTCAGAAGGAGGGCAGGGGTGGAAAGGAGTGGGAGAGAATGTGGTAGTGTTGGGGGGGTATTTGAGAAGAGCTCAAAGCTGGATGAGAGGCTGGAGTGCCACTATGAGAACCTGTTGATGACACTGAAGGAGCTCTGGTATGAGACACAGCCCTTGAGGAAGTCAAAGTAGAGTGTAAATGGTACTGACAGAACATCGCAGCAGTTGAGGCAACTCTGGGGCCATTGATGAGCAGGGGGGATCCTTTTTATACATATGAAGTCATGTTGTGCAGCTATAATGAAGTCAATTATGGAAAGTAAAAGGATTATGAGCAGAACTGTGTTGGGGAGGTGATGTTTGATAAGGAGGGACTGCCAGTTGACTTGGATACACCACTGGAGGCAGCTAGTTGTGATATTGGTAATAAGGCATGCTTTGCATGGCTTGCACTTGTGCCAGATGGGCTTGGGACCCTTGATGCAGCCAGTAAGAGTGTTGATAATGCAGCAGAGAGTGGGCCACTGGTGAAGCAAGGGAGCTGTTGTATTGCATTTGAGCTGTGGGAGGGGGCTGGGAGGCATGAAGCAGATAAAGCAAAGTGTGGGTGTGTTGAAAATGCGGTGGAGAGTGGGCCAGTGACAGAATGAAGGAGTTGTTGTATTGTATTTGTGCTGGGGGAGGAGGCACAGAGGCTTGAAGTGGATAAGGCAGGGCACAGATTGCTGATGGGGCAGGTGTGGTGGTGACTGGGCTTGAATCCCTTGGGGGTACAGCCATGCCTGAGCTGCATAGTGACAGCAGGAGGAGCCACAGGATAACTCCTCACATCCATCATGGCAATGGCTTTTGGTCCCCTCTTCCTTGTATTCTTTGGTAAAGGCTTGTTGAATGCTGGGGAGGGTGGTATGTCACCCATGTCACCTTGTGCAGCCTCTGTGCTCACTTGCCCCTGGCACTGCACTTTCTTCTGTTGGATCTGTCAAGCAGCCTGTCTTCAAACCTTGTCCACATCAGTGGGTGCAACACAAAGTGGTGATTCTTGCAAGGATGGCAGTATAACAGCATGGATGAATGAGTAATTATGAATCAAGAATGCATTCAGTAAATACTTTTGGGTTGGCTCATGTTGAATGATGTGCTTGATTCACTTTGTGACTGTCCATTCCTGCTGAATAGCATGACTGCTGAGTTTGGTACATTTGGAGTCCACACAATTATGCTGTACATTCACCACACAAAGAACATTCTGGTTGGCTACATCAGTATGGGAGTAAAGGGAATCTATGAAACTTACAGAGGGATTGATGACAACAGTGTTGTCAGTCAGTTCCATGCATGGAAGACATAAAGTGGGGTGAAGATTGGTTGTGAATGTGAATAATTGGATGGCAACATGTGAAACCATGCAGTGGAAAGGGTTGTCAATCAAAACCTTGCAGACACAGCCCACTGCAAACCCAGAACTCAAGGTAGAATAATCAAAGATGACATGTCCATCAATCTCAATCTTGTTGCCATGCTTTGCAATGAATGTGCAGCCTTGGTGGTACTTGTCAGTCAAACAAGGGATAGGACTGAGCTTCACACAGAGTGTCAACTCCCACTTCATGGGTTTTGAAGGTTGAGATCTGGCATTCTTGCTGGTGGCTGAGGTACAGCAAAGTTCACCAGTTCCTAAGTGGCATTGAGGGGACAAACATTAGGCAAATGTTGTACATACCTGGCTTGCTCTTGTCATCATCTAGTTTGATCCTGAGAAGTTTTGCTTGTGTGGGATGTTTGTTGAGGAAGTTCAGTACATATGAGCTGGTGTGGACCCATTTTTTCAGTTCCTTCTCATACCAGTACCCACCTGTTAGGATGTGCTTGACCAGATTGAGCTGGGTGAACCTCTGGCATGAATCTTGGCTTGGGCCATGCTGACTGCTGTGAATGCATGATAGTCAGAACACATGATTAAAGGATTCATAATGTTCTGTGGAAAAAACAATTGCAGGGCCAAATCTACAGATATAAGCAGGCAAATGGACAAGGAAGTGGAACTTTGGCTTCGAGATGAGGATGCTTGGGGCACATGTTGCAGTTACATTCAAGAAATCTTCAATTGTTTGAGATAGCTTTGCCTGTTGTTGGAATGATCCTAGGTCAATGCAACAGTATGACATTAATGGAACTCACCAAGTAAACTTTGAGATTATCAATTTGCATGTGCCAAAGGAAGACAACTAATTCTCCAATAATTGTCCATCTATCAATGATGCTCTGAGGAACTAAGTCATAAATAACAAACAGCATGACCTGTGCTAAACTTTTGAAGTGTTTTCCAATCAATGAACCCTTGTAGTTGCATATATAATCAGCATTCAAACTTGGTGCATTCAGCACTTCACACTTGATGGAGTCAAGGCAGCTATGGAGGACTTCAAGTAGTTTTGCCTTTTCAATCAGGAATATTGTTTGGCCCCAAAAGTACTTGACAATGCCAAGTAAAATGGTATGAAGGATTTCTGTTGGGGTATCAAGGTGTATATCAACACCTGTGGATGCCATTTCACTGTTAGGTGATCTTTGATGACAGTGAGACAACTCACCTGTCATGCCCAACAACAGGTTTACAGCTGTATCAGCTGATTTTGACCAAATGACCATGGTAATTACCACAAAAGCAGTTACAGAATTCATGGCAACTACCACTTCCCAATATAGACAATGCCCCCTGAGTGACAACCTCTGTCAGTATTTGAAAAAAAGTCAGATTGGAATGTTCCCAAGGCAGGTTACCCTGTCACAAATATTGATAACTTGCACCTGTACTGTGGCTATACAGATGAGCATGTGACCAGTAGATGTGATAGTCACATGATTTTATGTAATTGATTACATGATGGTGATCCTCTGGAGCATTCTGTTATGTAATTTATCATGTGATCATGGGAAAATATGTATGTGACTTAATCAATGTCACATGACAAGGTACAATCATAGATCATCCAACCTATTACATAATGATCACATGTCAGTTTCTCCCCAGAACATTTGGTTATGTAATGGGTCACATGATTGTGAGACAATAGACATGTGACCACTCCTGCAGCATCACATGACTGTACTCATCATGTGATCTCACCTCTAGCACTCTGCACATGACTCAATCTATATCACATGACCAGCAATCCCACCCCTATTTGCATGCTGGGCATTTGTGGCTGTGCTAAAAATGCGAATTGTGTCCCCATCCATTCAATTCTTGACATATGGATCTGAGGGCCCATTCAGTAACACAATTAAGTCAGTTTATTCCGGAAAATTTGCAGGTGGCTGTGCCCACAGACACTGCAAATTTGCTGACTAAGCAGAAGGTGTGCATGCAAGAAAGTGAGGGTCAGGAGACTTGTGGGCTGTGCACAACCCTTGCCTGTACATCTGTACTCAATTCAATGCTACTGGAAGCCACTCTATGTCAGCCATGTAATTATTCACAAAATAAATGGGTATTCTGCAAAGAGACCTGCCCAAATTTGCTAGATGAGTGGTGTTTGGGCATGGGAAGTGGTCATGTGATCATGCCTCATGTGTGGTGCTTGCACTTTGGGCTTGGCTGCACACATGCAAATGC
This sequence comes from Pisolithus orientalis, assembly GCF_024613125.1. NCBI lineage: Eukaryota > Fungi > Basidiomycota > Agaricomycetes > Boletales > Pisolithaceae > Pisolithus > Pisolithus orientalis. The sequence goes on along the minus strand of NW_026260848.1, from coordinate 126,205 downwards.
ATGCTCACAAAAAAATTGGCATGGGCTGCCCTCCTGCCTGGGAAAATTTGCTTATCTGGCTGCAAATTTCCCAGTGCTAAGTCACTTAGCACACTTTACAATGGATTTTGCACTTTACAACCCATTCCTGATGCAAATTTCCCACTTTTCATTGGTTAAGAGCATAGATAAACATGTGTAGGATGTGAACAGAGTGCCTTGGCACCCTCCTGAGCCATCCCACCTGAGCCCTGACATTGTGATGCCCAGCAGGGCCCACTCAAACACTTGAACCCCCTCCCTGCCCACCCACCTGAGGGTGGCCTTTCCTTTTAAGGAAGTTCCCATGGCATCGCCACCTGCAAATTTTTCAAACTGAGAATGATTTTTCCTGCAAAAAACTCAAATGAAATCATGAAAATTTGATTAAGTGAAATATTGCCTGATGAGTGTTCAATGGGCCTTATTGTGGTCTGTCAAATGTCACAACATGAGGGAAAATTTTGATTGCTGTTTGGTAGCCCTTATTTTACCAGAGCATAGTTGTTCTGTTTGTCTTCCTGTCACCTTCTGTGCCAAGTCCTTATGGCTAAAAAGTCTGCAAAGGAGTTTCAAGTTTCTGCAGCTGAACTGGGTGCAACAGGTGGCACAGCCACACCACAAACAAAGGCAGATGCCATGTTGTGGTCCAGCACTGATGAGTCAGTTCTTGTCAGCAAGCTCCTTGAAGCCAAGGACAACATACTCACAACAGATAGTGGATTCAAGTGTGAGGCCTGGACTGAGGTTGAGAAGGCCCTTCAGGGCAGTGAAACCAAGTCAGGTGGAGCTCCAAAAACTGTTGAATGGTGCAAAACACATTGGGCCAAGGTGAGTTTGGTTGTTGAGGAGTCTATCATGCTGACTGAATGCCCCAGCTCAAGAAGGACTATGATGTTGTCAAGGAGCTTCAAAAGGCATCTGGGTTTGGGTGGAATGAGGAGACCAAGATGGTGCATGCCACAAAGGAGGTCTGGGATGCCTACATTGAAGTGAGTCCACATTACCTGGCTGTTTCTATACTGACAACTATCAATAGATTCATAAGAGTGCAAAGCATTGGCAGACCACTCCATTCCCTCTGTATGATGCCATTGCAGAGCTCCTTGATGGTGTAGTTGCCACTGGTAGTCTAGCCTTTCGTCCTGTTAGTCATATCTCAGCTGTAGATGCTCTTGATGGCCTGGATGTAGGTGATGCCACCCTTACTGACTTGGACATGGAGTCTGAGGATAATACGATTGAGGTAAGTGTGAATACTTCTTGCCCACTAAACATGTTGTCTGACCCAGAATAAGCTGACACCCATGTCTCACAAGTGCTCTGCAATGCAGCTCTCCCCCCTCCCAAAAACCCCAGCCAAGAGGACAGCAACTACCTCATGCTGTGGCTGTATATCTGGCCCCCAGGCAATTACCTCTGTCAGTGATGCACTTTTGTCCCTTGCTGATGCTGTGGCTGCAACACCATCATCATCAATGACTGAGGCACCAGCTGGAGGCACTTTGTTCATAACCTCTCTGGTGACATCCCCACAGCAATGCATGGCTGCAATTCACCTTGATTCAGAGGAGGAAGGTCTGTCTGATAATGAGATGGCTGATGTTGCTGACTTGTTTGGCACAAGTCAGGCTGCTGTGGAGGGGTATCTCAGCTTGAGGAAGGGTGCCTGGTTGGTTTATTTACAGAAACAGCTTGAACATTTCTATTCCTCTGATTCTTGAGTACCTAGATCAACTGTACCTACTGTTCAGCTAGATACCTCTGATACTCTGTCCACATTGCATCTGCAATGTTGTCTCATCATCTGTCAGCCCTAGTCTTTTCTGCAGGGGATATTTCTCCTCCAAGGTCATCAATGGTGTATCCCTGATTCTCTGAGCTCCCCACATCCTCCAACCCTTCTACATCATCACTGTCCCTGAGGTCATCAGGATCATGAGTGCAAATAAAGTTGAAAAGGAAGCAGATGGCATGAATTAGCTTGGCTTGCACATTGATGGAAAATTCAAGAGGTGTTTTCAGGGTGGGGAAACAATGCTTGGCAACACCATATATGTGCTCAACTACATTGCAAGCTGATGCATGTTGAAGGTTAAATAGCTCCTTTGGATTCTGAGGTCTGATACCCATTCAATGCTGGTACATGAATAAAGAACCATGTGATGACATACCTATTTGCTGATCTTTCCCATTCCTTGAGATGGTAGTGGACCCCACAATATGGGACAAGCAGAGCATCACAAGAGGGGAAACCTGCATCAGCAAGATAGTACTTGCCAGGGGGAATGTGAAAATCCCTCTCATGAGCATCATGATAGATGTGACTGTCTGCAGCACTGCCCTCCCAGCCACTGAGGACATATTGAAAGCACATATCAAAACTGCAGGATGCAAGCACATTCTGTGAGATGAATCCCTTGCGATTTCAATAGGGGGCTTGCATATGGGTGGGCACAAGAGCAGCAATATGAGTCCCATCAATGGCACCAAGTACATCCTTGAAAAAAGGGTAGAACTTTGGCTGGCCATGAATCTCTGGTGGGATAGGAGCATTATTGCCTGGGATTTTGACATAAGATCCATAGACAGGCAGTGAGATACAAGCTTCAAGCACCCAATGAAACACTCTGATGGTTACAACTCAATTCAGATCTTATCTAGTACAAATCATACTATGGACTCACCTTGATATTGTGTCACCACTGTGCTGGAACTGTTCTTGTGTTTCATGGTTGGAGTGGCCCTTTAGAATGTAGAGGAAGATTGCAAGATGTTCCTCCACTGTAAGGTTACAGGTGGGTCACAATTCGCCCACTGTCCATAGGGTATATGCCAATTGATAGAATGTGGGCTGGGCCATACCAATATTCTCCTGGAATCACAGGGGATGGCCAGTGCAAATCTCATCTACCCATTTCTGACCAGTCAGAACAGAAGTGTGCTTGGGAGTTTTCTCAAGTGAAGCTGCATAAAGAGTTGTGACAGCAGCAGCAGCTCCTGCAGCTAGGGCAACTACTTGTCTATCTCTGATTCAACTACACCACCTCTTGTAGCTAGGATGGTTACACACCAATGCTTCTGCATAATGCTGCCTTTTTCTTTTGTAGTTTGCGACTGTTGTGCAATTGAAGTTGAGGGAGACATTGGGGGCTAATCTGATCAGCATGATCAGTGAAATCCAATCTCATTCAATTTTGTTCCCACAATTGGAGTCATGCCACACTTGTGACCATGAGATTTCATTCAAGTTCTCATGATTAGGTGGGGTTCAAATTCACTTCAATCAGACTTAATTGTGTTACTGAACAGGCCCTGAATTTTTGTGTGTAGAATAGGCTACCATGTTGCCACACATTGTCAAAGGTACAGCTGGCCTTGTCCAGTAGTTGTTGAGATATAATGGAAATGAAAATGCCAACAAAACATCACATCATTCATCTTACACATCCTTCATGCCATATCTGACACTTCAGGAGGGTTGCAAAAGATTCCTTCAATGCATTTCCAAAGTTTCAAGTTTATCGATTTAGAATTGAGTGAACAGCAAGCCAAATACTAATCCCAGAAGTGTGGGAAAGCTTCAAAAATAGTGGAGATTTTGAAAACATATCAAAAACATAGCACAGCACATCCCACAGTGCAGCTACCACTACCAGAACTTAGGTGAGGGATATTGGGATATGGTGGAAGATATTAGTAACAAGTGCCTGATGTGATACTCACTGCAAATGGTCAAAAATGCGAAATGGTACACTTGACTGATTGAGACAATGGGAGATTTATGCCAGTGCATGGTCAACACCATTGCACACATTTTCGCAATTTTGACATGTTTAAGTGGATATCTCACCAAGCACATGGTGCCAACATGGTAGGCCATATTGCTGCATTCCTCACCCAAAGCCTGGGGTTGGCAGGGTCACTGTGATGTGTGCCAATCCACATTTTTGATATGTTTTCAAAATCTCCATATGTTATTTTGGGACTTTTTGCCACTTTCCCACACTCTTGAATCATTGTTTTGCATCTTGCTCTCTCAGATCTGAGTGGGGTGACACCAAACTTTGTCTATGAATTGATATGCACGTGTCCAACCCTTCTGAAGTGTCAGATATGGCATAAAGGATGTGTAAGATGAATGATGTGATGTTTTGTTGGCATTTTCATTTCCATTATATCTCAGCAACTACTGGACAAGACCAGCTGTACCTTTGACAATGTGTAGCAACATGGTAGCCTATTCTACACACAAAAATTCAGATTCATATGTCAAGAATTGAATGGGTGGGGACACAATTCGCATTTTTAGCACAGCCACAAATGCCCAGCATGCAAATAGGGGTGGGATTGCTGATCATGTGATATGGATTGAGTCATGTGCAGAGTGCTAGAGGTGAGATCACATGATGAGTACAGTCATGTGATGCTGCAGGAGTGGTCACATGTCTATTGTCTCACAATCATGTGACCCATTACATAACCAAATGTTCTGGGGAGAAACTGACATGTGATCATTATGTAATAGGTTGGATGATCTATGATTGTACCTTGTCATGTGACATTGATTAAGTCACATACATATTTTCCCATGATCACATGATAAATTACATAACAGAATGCTCCAGAGGATCACCATCATGTAATCAATTACATAAAATCATGTGACTATCACATCTACTGGTCACATGCTCATCTGTATAGCCACAGTACAGGTGCAAGTTATCAATATTTGTGACAGGGTAACCTGCCATGGGAACATTCCAATCTGGATTTTTTTCAAACACCAAGAGGTTGTCACTCAGGGGGCATTGTCTATATTGGGAAGTGATAGTTGCCATGAGTTCTGTAACTGCTTTTGTGGTAACTACCACATTGCTTGGTCAAAGTCAGCAGACTCTGGTGGGGTTTATCATGTCATCAAGAGTTTGTCCATCAAGCAGAGTTGCTGGCTCTGCTTCCAGTTCCATTTTGACATCTGGTTCTTGCATGGGAGTGCTGCCCATCCCACACATGCAAAGCCTTTTCCCCATCTCAATCAGTTTTTGGAGAATATTGAGGGATAGCATGTCCTGAACAACCATGGTTAGACAGACATCTTGACTTTCTCAGCTGCCCCTGGTAACATTGCAATCAAAAATTGGTTCTTAATCACATTGGCCATCTCAGCAGGTGTCTGAAGCAATCTGGGCTATGAGAATCAAACAACAGGCTCAAAGACAGTTGAATGGAACACACAGACCTCAAATAAGGTACAATATCCACTGTTGGATTCCTTGTAGTCTTTTGTACCCCCAATGTGACAAGTACAGCAGAAATAATTACAGTTCAATCCACCCTGGCTGCAGATTTTGGCCTGCATCAGGTTATTGCCAGTGTGAAAGAGCCCATTAGGAATGAGGAAGACCTCCTCCTCATCATGACAATCCCAAGCAATCATGCCCATTTCTGCAGCATGCATGTAATGGGATTAGTCACACATCTGAGATGGTATCACAAACTTACATTATGGACTCTTTCACTGCATGCATAAGCTCCATCAGAGAGGCATGGGGAGATGAGGATATGAAGTGCACATGGAACTCCTGGTCCAGCATTTCTCATGGGAGGGAAGCATTTGACTTGTATATTATGAAGTGCTTGTTCCATTGCTTTGAGATATCACCAGAGATGTTGTCCATGAAAATGATAAGGGGGGCACGATAGACCATATGGCCACTTGATTTTTTGCACCATGGATTTGGCATCAGCAATGCATACCTTTTAGATGACTCCATAAATCCACATGAAAACTCTGCAGGGTTGGAGGAAGGCTCCTCAAAGGAGAATTTGAACATCAAGGTCAGGACTATTTCCAGCTTGTCACTGACAAGAAAACCAGCCTACATATAGTCAGCAGATATCTGGGGGATGAAAGGATGAACTCACATCAGTTTGTTTGATGGCTTGCCCAAGAGCAAAAAGCTCCTTCATGCTTTCTGTCATAGGTAGGTTGCCACCTGAGGCAACACTGGATGTTGCCAGAAAGAAGTGTTCAGGGATGAAATAACCCCCTGAGATGTCTTGTAACAATTTGTTGACAAAGTAGATTGTTCAATTGACATGAGTGGCAGGTGGCAATGGCAATTCATGAAGTAATTTGTCCCCATGGAACACTTGAGACCTTCCATTGCCTCTGTCCTCAGGAAAGTCTTGCATTGAAAAGTGTGTGAGGGGGTTTGCATAGTCCTTTGTCTGATCTGCTAAAGTCACCTATTATGAGAATCATGTGAGACTGACCTTTGCAATCACATTTGCAATATTGTTGACATAAAAGATGTTGCTGGATGGAGACACCACCCTCATTGTTGGATCACTGACTGTGTCTTGAAGATACTTCTGATGTTGTTTTATTGCATAAAGAGATGGCATGTCATGAGCACCAAGCTCTTTTGCCCAGTCAAGGACAGCCTGCATCTGTGCTTCTGAAAAAGGCAACCTTGGGGAGCTGAACAGCAGGGTGGTAATAAACAGCTGATGGAGTTGCTTCAGAAATGTTCATGCACTCATGAAGGCTCAAACCTACTGCCTTGCTTGGCCATGGATAAGTAGGATCATTGGGGGATACTTTCAATCTCATCGTATTAGATGAGGGAATGCTGTCATCTGCATTTATTTCAACAGGTAACAATACCTGGATAAGAAATGAAAGCATACCAGGGCAGCTGTATCAGCTGATTTTGACCAAATGCCCATGGTAATTACCACTGTTTGAGTTACACAACCAATGGCAACTACCACTTCCTGATGCAGAAAACGCCCCTGAGCAACAACCTCCATTGGTGTTTGAAAAAAAATTCCAGATTGGGATGTTCCCATGGAATATATTTTGTTCCCCCACCAATTCTTGATTATGTGATGTAGCACATGACCAAATGTTCCCACAACATTATTCAATTCCTGATCACGTGATGTGTCACATGACTGACACCTGATCATGGCTCATCACTCTCCAATCCAGTGAGAGTGTGGTATTCCTATATATTGTGCCTTCCCCACTGCCTTCTTACCACCATTCAAAACAATACTGAATATCAGTGACCTCATGACATCTGTATCCATTTTTTTTCTGCTGCAATCCACTAATTATGGATCTAGTGACCATGTTGACACTGTACTTGACCCTGCACCTGACCTATATCCCACAACCCAGCCTACCAATGCTTGTGATGACCCTGATGCCTATGTCAAGAAACTGACATGCCATTGGGCGAAAGGTCCATGCCTGGATTTTCTGTCCAGTCACATCACTGGTTATCAAACTGCATCTATGGCAGGCACCTCCCATGCACAGCAGTACCTCAACTCAGTCATTAATGCATACTTCTCCAAATTTCCATGGAGGCTCAAGGTGAAATCCCATTGCTCCAGCTTCTGAACAGCCAAACTCGATGGAGAACCTTTCAAAGGTGGAAATGGAGCAGAAACAATGCAAGGTTACTGCTATGTGCAAGGTAATCAATTACACTCTGGAAGTCCATTTTCTCACTCCTTTTCCTGTCTAGGTGATCAAATCATGGCTCAAATACTGCATCAGAGCCAATCAGAAGGTTGGAGGAAATGTCATGGTGTCAGAGAACAACATGTGGACCCACCTTCTTGTACAGTTATCTGGCATAAGCAAGAAAAAGCTGAAGGCTTTGCAAGCCCACCAGTGGTGGTCCAAGGACCATTTTGACACCATCATCAGGCCTGATTTTCAGGAGAGATGTAATGCTGAGGGCATAAAGGGGAAGGCAATGGTAACCTTCCAAGAACAAGTTACTCAAGAACATTTTCTAGCAACTGATGGCCAAACCCAAACCCATTACACTCAACTTGCCAGAGATGAGGCTCAAACAGCCATCACAGAATGGACTGAAGCCCTCAGTAACCCACCTGCCACTGATCCCATATCACAACAGTCATATGTCATTTATTTCTTGATTCTTGATCTCTTATGATAACTGAATTTTCTTTTACAGCACAATCAATAGGCTACCATCATTTGCCAGTCCACTCCTTAGCAGAATGCACACAATCCTTGGCATGCATGTCATGCTCATTGTCAGTGGCCCAGAGCCTCAAAAAGACAGGAACATCACCATTTTATCATAAGTTTTTTTATTACTGTCACTGTTACTTTCAGTCAACCTGTACAGAATGGATGAAGGAGGTGACAAAAGTTCAGTGCCCTGCAATTGGCAGGCTTATGGCAAAGCAAAATATTGAGCCATCACTCATTTTTTCCATGAGTATCTGGATACTTGCTACAGTAAGTTGTACACATGTCACAGCCCAGAGTTGACTTCATCAACCATCTCACTCTCTAGCACAAGAAGAATGCAATGCACACAAACTTCCTGTGGAATTTGACAGGTTGATTTCCCTACTCCCCAATGACAACCCTGAAGGTGCCAACAAAGTTGAAGATGCTCCCAAAGCAGCAACAAAGGCAGCACTGATCAGTGGGCACAAGTCTAGAGGGCACATGCATGAATCCATGGATTCTTCTGACCATTCTTCAGACATCAGCAAAGGTGAAGACAATCCCAAAAAGGCAACACCGAATAAGAAGCCCCCCAATAGTTCTACAGAATCATCTGGTAATGATGACAGCAGTGGCAGTGGAGAAGATGACAACAGTATGGACCATGACAACAGCTGCCACTGCCTGCAATGTGCCCCTTTACCATTTTCTGCCAAAAAGGTAGATTATGTGTTTGTTGGCCCAAATTTGAGGTGTGCAGTTCCACAAACCACCACCATTCCCCATTGGGTGAGGTCCCAAAGATCTGGCACTCCTGCAGACCCCCAAGACAAAGGTAAAATAAAACTATTGTTCTACACACTCCATATTCACTATCTTATGCAGCAGATGGACCTGATGGCATGCAACAATGTCAGCATACTTTATTCCCTGATGAACATAGACAGGAATACCAACCAAGTCCCCTTGCTTGTCATGATGAAGATGCTCTGTCCACACCACACCAGCAGCCCTCACCCCCAAACCCAGTCTCACCACCACACAGCCCAGGATGTTCCACTATCTCCACTGGTGATACCAGCATGCAAGTTGACAGTGCTGCTGATCTGGATGGGGATATCCAGAGTTCTGGAACACCCTGATGTTCTCTCATCATATCAAACTCTGTTGAGGAAGGGTCCAAGGCATTACTGAAAGAACATCACCTTGTTTCACCCCCCAATGACTGTGGACAGGAATGCCAACCCAAACCCCTCATTGCTCCTTATGATGAAGATGCACAGGAGCATCTGTCTATGCCTCACTGGCATGCTCACCAGCTCTCACCCCAAGATCTAATCCCCAGTGATTCCAATGGTGCTGCTGATGCTAATGAGCATACCCAGATTTCTGGAATGCCCCAGTGTTCTTCTGAGGTGCTGAACTCTACCACTGATTGAGAAGAAGAGTCTGAGGCTTTGCCAATTTTATCTTTAGGTGAGTGTGCCAAACCATCTATTTTTTAATCAACTTTAGTAACTACCTGCCCCCAGACTCTTGCCCCAAATGGTTCCATACATCATTCAGCTACGTTCAATTACCTGATCTTGGTGAAGAATTTTGTAACCTCCTCAAAGTTTACTTCCATCTCAAAGAATGATCAAATTTTGCAAATAGGACAGGAGCAGCACATACCTTAAGCAGCAAGTATCACCCTGAAGCGATTCATTGGTGGATCTCATGTACATGTACTGGATGTCCCCCAATCCCTGATATTGACAAATTTTCCAATGACTTCTGGACTTGGTGATGCGAATTGCAACCTACCTGGAGGAAGGGATCAATTCCCAAGACTGCTGGGTTTGTTCCTGCACTGCATATGGTGGCTGGTGGGTGGACTGAACTGAACAAACCTGGCTTGAATGATTTCCTCAGTGTTATTGCTGCACCTCACTGGTGGGGATCCAAAATCAAAGCTAGGGTGGCACAGTATGGTTTATGGAATGTGGCTGTGGCAGATGTTTGTTGGGTAATGGAGAAGCTCATTGAATCCCAGTCCATCGATGATGGCAACCCCCAGTAAGTATTCATTTTACTATACATGTGTAACCTACTTAGTTATCTTTGAAGGACTGGGACAAAGTGAGCACTGCCAGCAACCACCTGAATGAATGGCTGCAATCCCAAAAGAGCTTGGAGTTGAGCAGCATGATATCTTGTAACAATCTGCAGTCAAGTACACTAGATAGAAAATATGTATGGCATTTTGGAAATGGTCTATACATTGCATCATGGCTATTGATATGCAAGTTCACCCAGGAATTGCACTTCTGCCAAAGTCAAGGTCCCCTCCATCACCAAGCACAGAATATCCTTGAGTAGAATAGTTAGTTCCCTGATCCCACTGCACACCTGCTCACTTGCACACCATTCTGGACAGACACCACACATCTCATAGATGGCCACTTGGCCTTTGAGTGCCTTGCTGTGAATTTTCTCAACTGTAGCAATAGTGTCCTCTATGATGCTAAGGTCACCTGTCAATGACTTTGCAGCAAGTTCATCATCTGAGTCATCTGGCATGGAATCAATATATTTCCTGAGAATGCCTTCAATAAATGACTGTGGTGCCAGTGCATATGCAACCAGCTTGTCCTTGGCATCTTTGACCATAGCAAGACTGGTACTTAACATGAGAACTTCACTGTGTTGTGGACTCAAGAGTCCTCACCTTGCATAGTACTGCCAGCAACTTTCTCGAGTGGCTTCCAGTCTGGCTTCCTTAGTGTGGTGAATATGAGGGCATGCCATGGAACAAGTAAGCACATGGAGGAGGGGGATGAAGATAAATTTGGAGTGAGCTCTTGGATTTTCAATCACTGTCCAAATCTCTAATAGTCATTTCCATACCTACTTTTGGTCAGGAAGCAGCTAGCATTACAAATTATGCTGATTATCATCAGGAAGCAAAAAAATGGTTTAAACCTGTTTAAACCTGTCACTGACTGGTCATGACCATGATTCTGTCACTCCCTGTTTCTCTGATGATGGTCACAAGCTAATTCAGGGGATCAGAGCTGAGTGGCATATGGACATAAGAGCAGGAGCACATACATTAGCATTGTGTGGTTCTTTGACATCATCCAGGTGGTGCAGGTCCCCCAGGAGCACTGGCAGACCATGCACAACATCCTTGCCATTGCCATTACAGTGCTGGTCACCCTGATTGCTATTAGATCTCACACAGCCATGGAAGCAGATACAGTGAACATCATCTTGCATCACTGAGAGATCTGACAGAATCCAGGTACATAGTTGTCCAACAATGTAGTATGTTTCATTCATTTGTTTTGGCAGTACTGGCCACCTAGGTCACTAGTCATGGCCATGCCAAGTTGTCATCACCTTGTAGCTTTCAATCACTGAATTTGGAATATCTTAGAATAAGCCCATGTGTGTTTGCATGGTCCTTGATCATGCTAGTATACAATGAATTAGAATCATGTTTACAAGTCAGTGATTAATGGTGGGTGATATGCACACAAAACCAGAAAAAAATGTGATGTGAAAGCTGTAAGTTGCATGTAGGATCAAAACTTGACACAATTACTTCTGAGCCAAATCTTGATTAATGATTGACTCCCTGTAGGAGAGAAACCACTACATTACATTTTGTTCAAAGGTATTCACATTAATGACTGTACAACAATCATGATCTTTTTTGCTCACATTTTGACAACCAGTCTAGTGCTTGGTGCATACATCATACTGGTTGTACTGCTGCCAGGTCTTAAGATCTTACTGCCCAAGGTTCTGACTATGTCTCACACATGCCCTACAATTCACAGGCCTTTGCCTGCTGTGATTGGTCATACTAAAGTGTTTGCCAATGTTTTGACTTGCCATACATGCAACTGTGTAGTGTGAATTTTTCTGAAAAATGCACTCAAGTCCTTGATGCCAAAACTTGTAGACAGATGCACATATTGTTAGCCTCAAGTATGTAGTATTAACTACAGGCTTTTACAGGAAGTGGATTGCTTTCTATGGGTCCAGATCTGGCAAAGCTCCATGAATGCCCCCCCTCATTTCTGAGTCACTATAAAAGCACAAGCTCAGATGAGCAGTCATTTACAAATCCCATGGCTGCCATTGAACACTATTGGGCCATTATTGGGGGCCCTCACAGCAGTGCATGTGTGTATGGTTCAGATGACTGGTGGGTTATGCATTCCCAGGCAAGTGTATTGTTGAAACTTGAGCATTGACACTAGTCCATTGATCCCATGTGGTCATGCAATGTCACCATTGCCAGTCATGATCCAGTGTAAATTGGAGAATGAGGCAAGGTGGGTTGCAGGAACACTTCAAGGCATTGTGAATTCACTGCCACATGGGGCAGACCACACCCAAATACTCACCACATTTGACATACCATCTGTACAAACATTGCTTGAAGATGAAGCAGGCTTTTATGTGATCATGATTGGCTCACCTCCCAGCATTCATCACACAGTGTAAGCTAGTAGTTTTGATTATATGGCAGACCAAGCTTGACATTTCTAGTGAGAGTGCCAAGCATGTGGAAGGGTCATTCAAATACCCTATATGCAGGCACACCCCCTCATTCTGGCTTGCATTGGCATTTGTGATTGTTAAAGGCATTCCTCAACACATGCCACCTTTGGAGATCATTGTGGAGGTCCCTGAGAGCCCCATTGATACCTTGGGCAAACAGCTCCATGATTCACTGCATATTTCACCACAGACACCACAAATAGCCTCAGCATTTACATCCCATGCCTCATCTTCTGCAACCTCTACCTCTTCCACTAGGCTGGAGACTGCAATGAGTGACACAGAGCCATCCCCCATTATATACAGTCATGTTCACAACCTACATGGTATAATATCAAGCCACTACTATCCAACTTCTATGATGCCTGTGTGGACATTAGCATGCCCACTCAGTACACTAACCTCTCACTATCTTGCTTCTCATGGGTATGGTGCTGAGGATGTCAATCTCATCATTGAAGTCTACAGAAATGCACATACAAGTGAACAGTTCATCACATTGCTTGCAAAGCAAGGCATGGCCATCAATGAAGCAAAATTTTTTCAGGATCTCATAGATCTACATAATAGGCATGATATCTAGAGAGATGCAATATTTTTACTGGTACTGATAGAACTACATGACAAGTAGATGAAACCATGTATGCTGTACTTCCAACCTTTGCATTTGAGAAGACCAATGGTGATTACATAATTGGATGACTACCTACCAGCCAATTGAATCTCATCCCATGACACTAGCACATTTGCAGCAAGTACCAGAACCTTATTTGTGGAGTGCCCCCTTCCTTTCTCCCAGACTCCAATCTGCACTACCATCTGATAAGCCCACAACCACAATGCACATAAAGCACAGCAACCCTGCGATGGTTTGGCTTGCCATACCATGGCAATGGCCTGGAGATGGGGGTGTTTTTGTTTGGTAAGGTCTTATACAATGGTACCATACTTATCTTAAAATACCAAACAGGCAGTTGACTTGCTTTCCGAGTGAATACTCATGGAAAGAAGGATCGAAAAAATTCCTGGCTTCTCTCTTGAGTCATTATTGTTCATGGATTGGGATTGCAGGCAATGGCTACACAAGGTGAACACAAATTTTTCTCATCTCCTGCACTTGAGGCTGAGCCATGACAATCCCCAGGAAAAAAAAGAAAACATACCATGTGTACTGTGAAACCTTTGATGAAAGCAGGCATGCTTTCTCTTGCACAGTTCAATTTTCTGACAACTACTGCTGCCTTGTCACTACTCACAACCCACCTATCTGACTTCAGACTACACCAAATGGACCTGTGGACAGCTTTATGGAGGCCTCAGATGATTGGGGGAATGAGGACAACTATTGGGATGGAGAAGCCTATGGTGTTGCACCCAGCAGATCTGTGCAGTGAACTCAAATCTCAGTAAATTTTTTTTTGAACTGATAAGACCTCAACCAACCTTTTATGGGACAGGATGACCAATTCAAGGAGTGGGTGTCATGACTGTGCATTCATCCTAAGTCCTCACTCACTCTGCACCCCATTCTGCCAGTCATTTGCTCACTCCACACCAACTCTGCCCACCCCCTGACATTTATGAGTCATCCCTGCTCTGACTGCTGTTGGACTTGTACTGCTCTCCTACTGGACCACACAGGCCATTCTCTGAGGAGTCATGTGACTACCCTTTGGACTTCTCCCTGACAGTGCATGGTCCAGCACCTGGACTGTTTCCTCTTTGGGATATTCTGTGTTACCCATTCATATGTCCTCTGTCTACCCTTCATTCATCATCTAGGAAATTTTACTTGAAATTTTACAAGTCTCCATATGTCAGTTCTGATTCTGATTACTGTACCTCCATAGTAGTATAAAAGCATGTACTGTACTCCACTGTTCTTCAGTATGAATATTGACTTAGTTCCTACTCCCTCTGTCTCTGTCTTCTGTCTGTCAGAGTTACCTTCATCTGTCCATCTGTACTCTCCCTCTGAAATAAGAGGGCTGAGATCATGCAAGGGGGTAGCACATGAGCTAAACCTGATACCCTCACTCTGCTCCACCTTTATCTCAGTGGACTTCGTTCCTGCCAATACTCTGCCAGTCAGAGTTCAGTTCTTTCTGTCAGACTTGCTTCTGAACCTCTCCCCAGACCTCATCCAGTGTCAGAGTTGGTTGGAGTAGGCCTGGTGTCACACACCAAAGGTGTTTGGTGAGGTGGACATGGATACAGCTGATGAATGGAGGTGAAGACCATAGCCCTCATGCAAAGAAGGACAGCCAGAAATGTCAGCAGTCATCCCTCACACAAGAACAAGTCATCAGTGCCAAAGAAAAAGACAGGGAGTGAGTTAAGTGCTGGTTAAAATTCTTAAGCATCTGTGTACAGCATTCCAGTTTTTGACATATCTCTGCTGTCTCTGCAGATACCAAGACCATTCCCACACTTGCTTGTAGTGCTCAGCCACACGATCCTACCTTCCAAAATTGGAAAGGATTTGCACACTCTGCACATTTCTACAGCATTCCCTCCAAAAGATGCTCATTTTGCTAATTCTTCTGATATGACCACCTCCATGTCAATCATTTCACTTGTCCCCTTTGCTAGGGACCATGGCTACATATATCTACCAGGAGTTCCTACCAGCTTCCATCCTGAAGCATCCTGGTACATCCCACCCTCATCTGTGCCCTCTCAGCCCATCCAGCTTGGACAGTGTGTTCTTTTTGTCAGTATGACCTCTAGGAGGACATTCTTTGGTTGCCTCAGGTCTGTCATTTGCTTGGAAAGGTCTTATGTGGTTGTTTCAGTCTCTCCAGTCCAAGAAGCATATGGATCCTTCCTCCCTGCTCCCTGCAATGTTTTCATACCAGTCTCGTCCATCATTCTTCCAGGATTGCGACAGCCATAGTATAGTCTACTGTTCCCCACTCTCTCTGATCGCATCCATGACAAGTATGATGCACATCTTGCCTCCTTGTTGCAAGATACAGCAGAAGACACTCCCCCTTCATCCTCTCTTCCAACAGAGCCTTGTTCATGAAGTTTTTATATGCTTCACTGAGAGGATGGTTTGGGGGGGAAAGTTGCCATCCCCTATGCTCCTGTCACCCCACAGACCCCCAAGGCTTGACCCCTGTTGACATCTGACTCACCCTGTCCACTTTTGGATGTACTATATCAGCATTAGATCAGTGCTGCCTCTCTGTCATCCCACTTTGGCCTAGAAGCAATCTCTTTGAGATGTGACATGCACAGCCTCCCCCTAATGTGATTCCAGTGTGCTTTCCCAGTTCCTGACATTACTTGACTCATACTTTGATGTTTTGACTGTCTTTGACTCACCTATTGCCAATACTTACCAATCTTTTGACTTTGCTTACTGATCCTTCACCTTTTGGCTTGCTTATCCTTACCAATGCTTACCAATGCTTTCTGAGATGATTACCCATCGCTTACATTCCTTACTCATCAGTTACCAATCACTTACCAAGTGGTTGCACCTTGTTTTCCAAGGGCAACACCCCTGTACTGTATATAAATCACTGTACTTAGATAGCAAAAAAAGAAGACATCAGAGAGCCCCTCTTGCTCGCATTTTATCATCACTCAGTAAATCCTCCATCAGCTTCAATAGTTGAGACTTTATTAAGGGTCTAACTATCATCTACTTTGCATAATATCATCTATCATCAATATACTTCACTCCAAGCCCTCCCTGATCTCAGTGCAGCTTAGGACATTGAATTAAGTCGCCATCCATCCTTCTGTAGGCTGACAGCAGTCTACCCTATTGTTTTCTATCGCATTCTTGCTCCCTCTTTGTCAGGAGCACCCCCATCCCTCAGCACTTGTCTTTGAGTGTTGTAGCTTGCAAAAACCCACCCAAATCAAAGGTTCTACCATCTAGGTACCACATAGGCACACCATCACTTGCTCTTTTTGTCTTTTGTGTTGGTTTTGGTTGGTTTTCACCACTGAACCACACCTTGACTCACACTGGACTTGACAGTATACTTGTACTCACACTTGTACAATCTCATTCTCTGTCTCCCAAAAAACTTACACTGTTATGAGAACTCAAGCTCAATCCCAGGAAGAGGTTGCTGAGAACCTCACTGCAGCACTAGCCAATCCATGTTGACTCCCTTCCATCATCAAACAATTCCAATCCTTCTCCACTTGATGCTGCTCTCATGCTGAAGGTGAATGCACTTTGCAAGCTGGTTGCTCTGACCTCCACCCAACAACCTTCCATACTCCATCCCCTCACAACCAAGATGATGGACCTGACCCCAACCCTGATGACCCTGATGGTGATCCTGATGGTGGGGGCAGCAGTGATGGGGATATCCCCAAAGACCTGGCTGAGCCACCAGAGGATCCCCTCATAGCTCTTGCTAGAGTTGTCCATGCACTTGCACAGTCTAGTTCATGCACTGGGGACTCCACTCCAAAAACCAAAGTCTGCAAGCCTGACACCTTTGATGGCTCTGACCCTAAGAAACTCCACAAGTTCCTCATACAATGTGAGCTGAACTTCCAAGACCACCCCCATGCATTCCACTCTGACAGAGCAAAGGTTACCTTTGCTTGGTCTTATCTTAAGGGTATAGCTCTGGCTTGGTTCAAGCCAGACCTACTAAACCCTGACAATTATGACTGTCTGCTCTGGATGGATGACTATCATGAGTTCTTACAAGAGCTCACAACTAATTTTGGTCTGCATGATGCCATAGTGGATGCCATCCAACAACTCAAAAACCTCACTATGAAAGATGGTTCTCAAATTACCAAATATGTCATAGAGTTCAATCACTGGGCTTCACAGGTCAAAGACTATGGTGTCAGTGCACTCCACCACTGCTTTTATAGCAGACTTCCAGACCACATCAAGGATGAGATCACTTGCATAGGAAAACCTTCTACCCTTGCACAACTCTGTGAACTTGCTCAGACCATTGATGCATGCTACTGGGAGCATAAAGTGGAGATCTTGTGCACCACCAAGTCTTCCACCAACAAGTCACAGCCTTCCAGCTCTGACAACAAGTCTAAATCATTGTCCTCCACCTCTGCTCCAAGGTCTGATGCCAAGGGTAAGGACAGACAGAAAGATCTGCCCAAGTCCAACATGTCCAAGTCCAATATTGCCCATCTTCTGGGAAAGGATGGCAAACTCACCTCTGCCTCTTCTGTGGTGAGGCTGGCCACTCTGCTAAGGACTGTCCCAAGTCTACCTCTTGCACAGCCAAAGCACATCCAGCTATGGCTGGAACTCCACCTCCTCCACCTGCAGAGAAGGCAGAGCCAACAAATTAGTCCACTCCTCCAGGGAGCTTGCACAGCCTGGAGGAAGCATTGATCCCAACTGTGCACAACTGGACATCTGACTCAACCTGTCCACTCTCTCTAGTCCCAATTCATTACTTCTGTCTGTAACTCTTCCTGATTACTCTGTTGATACTTTTTCTGTGTTGATCGATTCTGGCTCTTCTCATTGTTTTGTAGACCTGTCCATAATCAAAGAATATGCTATTCCTGTTTCCTCCATTTCTCCACCAATTCTGCTCTGCTTGTTTGATGGTAGTACAAATGCTGTCATTTCCCAAGAAGTAGATCTTTCCCTCTGCTTTCCTTCCAGCAATGTCAACTCTGTTTCATTTTATGTTACTCTGTTGGATTCTTCATGTTTGCTGGTATTAGGACACAACTGGCTCACCTGCTTCAATCTGTCAATTGACTAGGTACTGGGCAGTATATCATTCAAACCATCATTACAGGGAATGCCAACACCCCAGGTGCCTTCATTACCTTCTGCTGTGACCTCCACTCTGGATCTGACACCCCCTGCTCTGTCTGCACCTCCAACTTCACCTCTGACAGACTTGCCACACTCCACTCCACTTGTCTCACTCATCAATGCTGCTGCATATGTCAGAGCCTGTGCTCTCCCTGGCTCTAGACAGTTCTGCTTACAGCTCTCTGCTGATGATGTGAAGCTCCATGCATCCTCAACTTCTTCTCTGCCTCCTGACCTCTCCTTGGTCCCTCCTGAGTATCACAAGTTTGCTGGTGTCTTTAGTAAAGACAAGGCTACTGAACTTCTGCCACACTGCTCATTTGATCTCAAGATTGACCTCAAGGAAGGAGCTTCTCTGCCCATTGGCACAATCTACTCTCTGTCTCCACCAGAGCTTGAAGCTCTCCACACCTTCATTGATGAGCACCTTGGCTACAGTTTTATCAAGCAGTCCACCTCCACTCACAGTGCCCCTGTCCTCTTTGTAAAGAAGAAGGACAGTTCACTCTGCCTCTGCATAGACTATCAAGGACTCAATAAAATCATGAAAAAAGATCACTATCCACTGCCACTCATCTCCAACCTACTTGACTCCCCAAGCTGCACTAAAGTCTACACCAAGATCAACCTCTGCCATGCCTATCATCTAGTCCACATTGCAGACAGAGATGAATGGAAAATGGCTTTCTGCACTTGTTATGGTTCTTATGAGTGGCAGGTAATGCCATTTGGTCTGACTAATGCACCTGCAGCTTTCCAGCAATTCATTAATAGCATCTTTATAGACATGCTTGATGTCTGTGTCATGGTATACCTCAATGACATCCTAATTTATTTGCAGGACATGGAGTTGCATTGTGAACATGTAAAAGAGGTACTCTGCCACCTTCAAAAGCATGGTCTTTATGCCAAGCTGGAGAAGTGCAAGTTTCACTCCAACTCCATCAAGTACCTCAGTTATGTTCTTTCTCCCTCTGGTCTCACCATGTCCACTGAGAAGGTTCAGGTGGTCTACAACTGGCCTGAGCTGTGGAAGGTGCAAGACATCCAATCTTTCCTTGGCTTCACAAACTTCTACAGATGATTCAGTAATAACTACTCTGACATCATTGTTCTGCTCACTTGCCTCATGTGAAAGGGTGCTCCTTGGAACTTTTCCGAGGAGTGTTGCTCCACCTTCCTCCACCTGAAGGATGCCTTCAGCTCTGCTCCTGTCCTCACACACTGGGTTCCTGACACTCTGCTTACAGTTGAAACCAATGCCTCTGACTATGCCATTGCTGGCATTTTGTTGATCACCTGCTCTGACAGTGAACTCTGCCCAGTCACTTTCTACTCCTGCACCATGACCATGCCAGAACTCAACTATGATACCCACAACAAGGAGCTGTTGGCTATCTTCAAGGCCTTCTGCCATTGGTGGCATTACCTAGAGGGTTCTGCCTTACCTGTCATACCAACAAGACAATTGGGCTGAGCTGTTACCTCTAGTGGAATTTGCTTTCAACAATGCACCAAGTGCAACTATTGGAGTTTCTCCCTTCTTCACTAACAAGGGATATCATCCAAACCTGTCTGTGGTCCCTGACCAAGACTTCACCTCTCCAAGGGCTCATGACTATGTCATTGAGCTCTCTGCCCTCCATGATTTCCTCCACTCCAAAATGTCCACTGCTCAGCAGCACTATCAGGGTCCAGCAGATGTCAAACACATACCTCCACCTGAGTTCAAGGTCAGAGAACATGCCTATGTCAAAGCCAAGTACTTCCACTCCACTCGTCCTTCAGAAAAACTCTCCAAAAGGCACTTAGGTCTGTTCACCATCTTGGCCAGGCCAGGTATGCACTTTGTCACCCTTAAGCTCCCTGACACTATGCACTCAGTACATCTGGTCTTCCATGTCTCACAACTGGAAGCTGCAGTGGCAAACCCTTTCCCAAGTCAACAACAACCTCTGCCTCTGCCAGTAGATGTCAATGGTGACCTTGAGTATGAAGTGTCAGAGATATTCAACTCTGAGGTGGACTGCCAATGCTACCACTGTCAACTCTTGTACCTAGTCTGCTGGGCTGGTTACAAGAACACTGACAAAGAAACCTCTTGGTTGCTTGCAACTAAGCTGGACCATGCTTTCGACATAGTCTCTGCTTTCCACAAACACTATCTGCACAAACCTGGCCTGTATCAACCTCTGCCATAGTACTCCACCCACATAACCTTCCTCCACAGGCCAACCCCACCCCTTATCAAACTACCTTAAGTACTTTAGAGTTTTCTCCACTTCACTTCTCAGAATCACAAACAAGGTCACAAGTCTGTTTTGTAGTAGTACAAAAATATACAAACCAAAAAAAAAAAAAAACTACTATACTCTTCCATTGCTTGCTCTCTGCCACCCTCCTGTCCTTCTCTGCCTTCCAGCTCTCCTCTGACTTCTTCCTCTTCCTCATTGTCCCCCTCCACACCTTTGTCTGCTTCCTCATGCTGCTCCTCCACTGCCTCTGACAGAGGCCTCTTCCAACCACTGCCTGTGTGCTCAAGCTCAGCCATCCTGGCCTCTTGCACATCCTCCCTCCTCCTTGTCTCCACCCACTCTGCCCAGGTGCAGTACAGTGCCCACTCATTGGCTGTCTGCTCTGCAGCTGCTGCCATCCATTCTGCTGTGCCTGCCATCCTTTCAAAGGCCAGTGCAGCAGCCTCATGTGCTTTGGTCTGCTTCTCCATGGCCTACAACTGCTGCTCTTGCTCCCACTCTGCCCACCATGTGTGGACTCCCACACCTGAGGGACCCTTGAGCAGGGTCACTGGTTTGTCTTCCTCTCTGCCCACCTCCTGCTCATTGTCCACCTCTTCCATCTCTGTTGCTCTCTCCTTCTCCTTCCCTCATGGTCTCTTCTTCTTCTCTCCTCAGGAATTCCCTGTCCCCACTCTCTTCCATGATGGTCCTGCCACCACATCCTCCCTCATCCAACTACACACCTTTTTTTTCTTGTGGCAGGGCATGCAGGCCCTGGTCTTGCCTTGTCCTGGCTCACACTGCCCCACTGTCAGACTTGCTACACAGCAAGTACAGTGGGGCTGCCTTGCTGCACTGACCACCACAGAGGTCCCAGGGACCCTCTGGGTGGTGTTGATGTCATACACCATGCTGCATAGTCTAAGAAAAATAAAGCTGCAAGTCAGCTCTGCCTGACTCATGGTACTCTGCCACTCACCTTTGTGCAGCCTTGTCCTGTCTGGCCTGGGCCCTCTCCTCAGAGGTCCTCTGCCTCTGCCTTTCTGCCTCCTCCTCTGCCACCTTCTTCCTTCAGGCCTCCTCTTCCTCCTCTGCTCTCTTCCTCCACTCCACTTCCAACCTCTCCTCCTCCACCTTCCACCTTTTGGCCTCCTCACACTTGGCCTTGTGCTCTCTCTCTCTCTCTGCTCAGTCTCCTCTCATCAGTGTGCCTTCTCTGTGGACTTCTCCTGCTTGGTGTTGGTGGAGTCATTGGTGAGGACAAACAGTTCTTCATCTGTGACTTAGGAATAGTCACAGACATGGCCAGGGGTTGGCTGGGGGGTTTTGCTCTGATGCTGGGAGGACATGATGATGGGGGGAAGGGACAAGGGTTCAGAACCCTGGCATGTGTTTTTAAGCAGTTCTTCAGACTCCAATGGAGCTCCACTGTGGCTAAAGCCATTATCCTTGAGGCATCAAAATAGTTTCAATTAATTGACTTGTGTTGATCTTGTCTTGTACATGCAGCCTTCAGGGGTTCAGGCCCTAAGGGGGGGGGGGGCACTGTCATGACTGTGCATTCATCCTAAGTCCTCACTCACTCCACACCCCTTTCCACCAGTCATTCGCTCACTCTGCACCAACTCTGCCCACCCCCTGACATTTACAAGTCATCTTCGCTCCAACTGCTGTTGGACTTGTACTGCTCTCCTACTGGACCACATGGGCCATTCTCTGAGGAGTTGTGTGACTACCCTTCAGACTTCTCCCTGACAGCATGTGGTCAGGGACTCTGCAGTGCACACACCACATGGTCCAGCACCTGGACTGTTTCCTCTTTGGGATATTCTGTGTTACCCATTCATATGTCCTCCATCTACCCTTCATTCATCATCTAGGAAATTTTACTTGAAATTTTACAAGTCTCCATATGTCAGTTCTGATTCCGATTATTGTACCTCCATAGTAGTATAAAAGCATGTACCATACTCTGCTGTTCTTCAGTACAAATATTGACTTAGTTCCTACTCCCTCTGTCTCCATCTTCTGTCTGTTGGAGTTACCTCCATCTGTCTGTCTGTACTCTCCCTCTGAAATACAAGGGCTGAGATCATGCAAGGGGGTAGCACACAAGCTAAACCTGATGCCCTCACTCCACTCTGCCATTATCTCAGCAGACTTCATTCCTGCCAACACTCTGCCAGTTGGAGTTCAGTTCTTTCTGTCAGACTTGCTTCTGAACCTCTCCCCAGACCTCATCCAGCATCAGAGTTGGTCAGAGTAGGCCTGGACTTGACAGTGGGCAGGGTTCAATGATGAAGAATATGGTTATCATGAGGAGTATCTCTTTGAAGAACTCTGGCTTGAGAGCTGCAGTGATGCTGCCAAATGGTGTAGTTGTGAGGTGGCTAGTGGAATGCCAAACAAACAACTCTTTCATTGCAAAGATTGTCACAGGGTCACATTGTCATGTCAGACCTGTTGTCTAGCAACTCATCAACATTTACCATTACACAAAATCAAGGTGAGCTCATCCACTTTATAATACATCCCACCCTTCACAAATCATTTGTAGAAGTGGAATGGAAAGTTCTTTGAGCATGTCACCTTAAAGTAGCTTGGCCTCATAGTTCAGCTCAGTCATGAAGACATGTTTTGCTACTGTCCAGAGCATAGTCATTTAGATTTCATTGTCATTGATGTCAACAGCATTCACCCTGTTAATGTGAATTTCTGTGGCTGTGAGCAGCACATGTCCCATCACCAACAGCTTCTGCAATGTGGTTGGTATCCTGCCACCTTCTGTAATCCAAGGACAGCTTGCACCAGAACAGTCTTGGATCACTTTCTGTGACTCATGTGGTCAAGTAAAGTTTTGGCATATGAATACTATCACATGCTGGAGTGTCTTACAGATAATACAGGTATTAATATGCCAAAGGTATGTGGTATGGGCCCTTAGTCTAGTCCCCACTGATGTGCATCTCAGAGTTGGTATCATCCCTTTTTGTGCATGGTTTGTCAGTTCCACCACACAAAACTCCTCAAAAGAGCAGGGAGGGCAAGCAAGCAAGATGGTATTCATACCACCATACCTGGTGGGCTCGCTGTGTTGTGTCCTGCATGCCCACAACCAGGCATGAACTTGCCTGATGATTGGAAAGATGTGGAGCCCTCTAAAAAGTTCATTGGACATATTGGGCACTACACATATTCTAATCAAGGCCTTAGGTTTCTTTATTCACTCATCATTATCATTGTGATAGATGCCAACTTTCAGCTCAAGAACTGTGCACATGCATCTGACCAGGATCCAGGCCTGCATACTGGCCTTGCCTACTTTGTTGCCAATGGCCCTTACAATGAGCACATACTTTGGTTTGCTATGCAAGAAGATGTGCATCTGCATGTAATATGTTTTTGATTTCCCACCCTTGACTCTTGCTTTAGATCAGCACATGTAACAGTTTCAGGTCTATGGCTCATGCTAAAACCAAGTTCACAACTGGTCTTCATACAATGGGTGTAGGACTATGCCTTTGTGCCCAACATGAATTTGTATGCCCTTGTGGTGTGGGCAATTTGCAAAAAGGCAAGCAGTAAGTACACATCTACACCCCTTCCAGTCGCATCCATTCATAAATTCCCAGCTACTGTAACATGGACTATATATTTTTTTCAGCTATTTCCCCCTTTCAGCTCCTTTCCATGGTCATTTCCTATGACATTGCCTGTCAATGGAAACTCAACCTTGCCCAAAGGATAGACCAGCTCCCCAAACATCTATGTCTCCCCCTTGCCATCATCACGTCATCATTTGTGTTCAGTATTCCAAAGTTCCATGCCCCTGCCCATTCTGCCTCATGTGCTATACCCCATTCTCTCAATCTTCTGCCTGGTGTTGGCTGCACTGATGGTGAAGGGGTCAAGTGTAACTGGTCAGAGATCAATTGTGTCACAAATAGTACAAAAGAAATGACATCCAGTGTGAGGCATGATACCATCAATGACCACTTCAGCCATCACAACTTCAGAAAGCTTGTTGGTCTCAGTAAGCACAAATCTTGTGGGATGGTGTACTGTACTAACAGCAGTGAAGGATGTTTACTTTGTGACAGGCTCAAAGCTGCCATTCCTGAGCAATCTCATCAATTGCACTACCCTGGAGGAATTTAGCACATCTATTGGCACTTCACAGAGGGAGACATGGACCACTATGATCACTGCATGGGAAGCTGATAAATCCAATCTGAATCCATATGCCACCACTTAGTGTTGTATGTATTCCTGTTCCTTGTGTGATGTACATTGGGTCACCAGATGTGATTGCAGTTCCAACCAAGGCTGAGGTTCACTCCCGGCTGGCTGCTGATGACAAGGCTGCAGCTGCTTGTGGGGAATTCAGCCACCATAAAATGTCCCCAAGCAGCTTTGTTTCTTTTGGGTTGACAATTGAAGAAACTCAGTATGTAATTTTCCTTCAGGCCTAGACAGATGAGCCTAGATTCAATGCTAGGTGAAGTCTGAAGTCAGATGTATTGGCTGAATTACAGCTTACAGTGACTCAAGACACAAGTTTACAATGACATTGTGCTGCACTCTTCCATCAAATCTGACAGTTTTGCAAAATTCAAGTGGTTTACATGATTGGCATTGAGAGTATTGTTCAACAGTCTGAAGATCCTGAAGCTGAAGCCAAAGCCATCCACTTGTGCATGCCATCAGAGTTGTCTCCAACTGAGTGCATGTCTATCTCTGATGACATTTCTGTCATCAAAGTGCAACTTAGAGAGGTGCAATGTCATGATGCCCTTGGCAAGCTTCAAAACTACCTACATATGCAGACTCATTTCATCAAATATTGAAACACAAACATCTGTGGCCAAAGGGCAAATACTCACACAAAGACACTGATAAACACACTCTCCTCAAAGATTGGCAGAGTCATACAGAAGTACCAGGTAGCTCATGTGGTGCTCCTTGCACTCCATGGTACAGGTTCCTGGGAGGAAGAGCTGCAGCCACTGCAAATGAAGGATGTGTGTGGACTGACTGCATCTACATTGGGTGACATTGATGATCCAAATGCCATCATTGGTTCCAATGGCTGCCAAAGGTCCAAGAAGCAGCACAAGGCTTTAAGACATGGCTTGGGTGAGGGATATAGAACAATGTCTTGGATCTGGGCATGTGGGACAGTGGCAAGCAGTGATGAGGGGATGATCGAAGGTATGTCAATATCTACATCAGCACATCATTCCACTAAATCAAAATTGTTTTAAGCACTACACATAGAGTGGGCAAAAGCCCATGTCCAAGCAGCACACTGGTCTGAAGAGGTTGAACTTTTGCTGGAAGAAATGTGGCACACAGAAAAATTCCTCAAGTACAAGGCACAGTGGTGGAAGCAGTGTAGGGAACCCCCCAGTGGTGTCATGGTTGATAGCCTTGTAAGGGAAGGAATTTGTGCATATGCAGATTGACAGGCCACTCTGCAACACCAGCTCTCTGATCATTTTAGCATGCTTTGGCATTGAGCAAGGACCAACATTGAGGTCAAAGATTGCACTGAATTTTTCAGCATTGATTACAATTTGAATAGCAGTGTGTATGAGTTGGGGGACAGTGATCTGGAGGACAACAATCTGAATAGCAGTGCATATGAGGTGGGGGACAATGATTTGAATGGCAGTGTGTATGAGGTGGGGGACAATGATCTGGAGGATGACAGGACAGATGAGGAGTAACTGTTCTTACTCACCTGCCTATTTAGTCAATATCTGCAGTTGGAAGATTGTCCTGCTATTTCCAAATGTAAATCCTATCATAGGGTTTAATATGATTTGATCTTGTGAATATATTTGGTGGGGATTGAAATCTACCAATGTCCTACAGCTTACTAAACATCAGGTAAACACTATTGAGTGGCTGTGTGGTGGCTGTGTGGTAGTTGCTGGGGGTTTGGTCAAATGTGCTGATTGCAGGGACTGGTAGTTGCCATGAGTTGTGTAACTGTGTTTGTGGTAATTGCCATATTGCTAGGTCTAAATCTACAGACTCTGGTGACCAGGGACCTCAATACTGAAGTGATCTTCTTCAAAGACCTCTTCACATGTGACATCACCATGGATGGGGAAGTGGAACTGTGTAAGTGGCATTGAGAACACATCAGCATTTGTATAAAGAGATTCTTGCATGTCCTGGAACAAGTCCCAGTCATTGCCCAGTGACTGGTAATGGCTGTTTGATGTTGCCTCCCAGAGCTTGCTCAGTGGCACATGAAGCATACCAGGTTTCCCAGTCATATCTTGTAATGGGGAATTATCAGACAAGTTGGAGATGGGTCCATTCAGGTGGTTGCTATATTCAATCACCAGCTGAGGTTCAAGCAAATCCAAGTCAGCTTCATTGATAATGGGACTCACAGATTTGATATGGGGGGATGGAGGGATGATTCTGTTCATCCAAGAGGCCAGGGTATTGCACTTGACAGCCAGAAATAGTTGTCTGATTCTTCATCCACATCTTCAGATGGTGCTGATGGATATGCAACTGGGAATGAGACTTGATGTGCTTTAATGCAAATTCATGGAGATGACCATCGAGCATACATGGACAGATCAAGCAGACAATCTCAGTCCTATTTCCTGAGTTCACAAATTGAAAGACTGAAACAAGGGCTGTCAGCAATCATGAATTTTGAGGCCAGGACAGGTGGCCTACCTTTACCATCCACCATGCTTGCCAAGGTGGATTGTTTGGGCATTTCAGATTGATTCTTCACATTGTTTCAACTGTCTCTATGAGTGTGCCATGCTCACAGACTTGAGATCTTGGGACTGTGCTGTGCATCATATTTTATCTAGACCAACATGAGCCATGATGAAATCCCAATCACATTCCTACCCTTACCACCCCTGTGGAACCCAATGGATGCCAACCACTGGTTGGAACTGTCAATGGGAATTGAATGGTGGCTGGTGGACATTGTGCAAGTGATGAATGTTCCTGAATGGACATGGGGTCATGACATGTTCTGGCTTGCATATATTGGAGCATATCCAGCCTTCCCATGCAGGAAATGGGAGCCATGGAACCCAATCATCCCACTGGAAGGACAGTTCATCAAAGAATGGCTTGCAAAGGAAGAGACTGAGGATATGTTCCCCCATAATGTTTCAGACATGCTATCATACATCTGGAATGAATTTTGTAGACATGCTGTCCTTTTCTACCCCTTCCCTTTGCTAGTCCAACTGATCTATGTGTTCTGTCCCTGCCATATATGCATAACTACCTGTTGTATTTTGTTGTATTTTGCAATGGACATGACATGTTTCTGACCAGAAATGTCTGCTCTATTCTTGGAAGTGACCAGTGGGGTAACAGTTTCAGATATTGGTGTCATTGCCATGTGCAGTGGGTATCCAACCTACATGAGCTGCATGCCCATAGTATACCCTTGGCCAGTATGGGATCTGTGCTGAAATAAGTATATGGCACATCTGCCATGATCAGTACCAGGCTGTCATACATTCCTTGCCTGGCCTGGCCTTACCATGGATGTTCCAGGTACCTTGTACAAAGTATATTACACATATCCAAGATTAGCGATGTGTTTGAAAATTTTTGAATTTCTAGAATCTGCATACAGCACACACCTGACAGCTGTGCTACACATAACATGGGAGACAGTTTCCAGGGCTCATGGGTTCTGCAAATTTGGCAACTAGACATGTAGACATGGTCAGGATTTAGTCTCGAGACATTCTTCTGGTGCTGTCTAGCTAGTGTTGGAATTTTCCACACTACAGAACATCTGGAGACTTTTACCTGGTCACAAGGGGATTGGTGTCACAATAAATCCAAATTTGGCAGATTTTGCCTGTTTTGGATTAAATCCTAAAAAGTAAAACAGCAAATTTGCAGTGACCATAAGCACAGCCACCTGCAAATTTTTCGGAATAAATGTACATAGTTTGAAAAATTTGCAGGTGGTGATGCCATGCAAACTTCCTTAAAAGGAAAGGCTGCCCTCAGGTGGGTGGGCAGGGAGGGGGTTTGAGTGTTTGAGTGGGCCCTGCTGGGCATCACAATGTCAGGGCTTGGGCAGGATGGCTCAGGAGGGTGCCAAGGAACTCTGTTCATGTCCTACACATGTTTATCTATGCTCTTAACCAATGAAAAGTGGGAAATTTGCATTGGGAATGGGTTGTAAAGTGCAAAATCCATTGTAAAGTGTGCTAAGTGACTTAGCACCAGGAAATTTGCAGCCAGATAAGCAAATTTGCCCAGGTGGGAGGGTGGCCCATGCCAATTTTTTTGCAAGTGCACAGCTGAGCCTGAAGCACAAGCACCACACACAAGGTGTGATCATGTAACTGCTTCCCATGCCCAAACACCACTCATCTAGCAAATTTGGGCAGGTCTCTTCACAGAATACCCATTTATTTTGTGAATAGTTACATGGCTGACATAGAGTGGCTTCCAGTAGCATTGAATTGAGTACAGATGTACAGGCAAGGGTTGTGCACAGCCCACAAGTCTCCCAACCCTCACTTTCTTGCACACATGCCTTCCACTTAGTCAGTGAAATTTGCAGTGGCTGTAAGCACAGCCACCTGCAACTTTTTCAGAATAAACATACTTATTGATTATATGATTATACAAGTAATTGTCATGTGTCCATGATTTTTCTGACATTTACCCACCCAATCGCATGTTCATCAGTGAACCAGTAGCTGACAAAACCAGAAATCACCATTTTGTTGCTGAGCAACCAGCTTTGACTGGATTCTACTGGCCAAAAACCATGTCTTCCATGAGGTTGTTTCATCTGTGAGACTGGTTTGCTTGCTCTTCATAGGTATTGTAAATTGTAGTTCATACAAATGATTTTTCCACTTCCCCAGTGTGATGACATCCCCTGAGGAAATGCACAACTTGATCTGGCCTCCTCCACTAATGGAGCAGCCACCTTGGGCATCTAAGCAGCCAATTGAAAATAAGTTATTAGGCGATGATGGCATGTGTAACACATCATGTAGATCGACAGTGACTGTCTGGTCACCTATTTGACTATTCACTGTGACTGTGCCACATCTGGGTACAGCAGCCAGCTTGGTACCTATTCCAGAGACTGTTTTGTCTGGTAGTACCTTGTAGGTAGTGAACACTTTGCAATGAGTGCAGATATGCAATGTTGTAGCACTATCAGCCAACCACACATACGCAGAATAAGTCTCTGATTTGGGGGACTGTGTATCTACACTTTTGGTGGAGGAGAATGCTACATCGTCTTTGGAGTCTGTATTCTCCACTGCATGATGTGCCTTATCTGATTGTCCAGAGCATTTACTAGACTGCTTCCTATCCCAATCTCTATCTCAGTCTCTAGATCTCTGTCTTCACCATTTATCTTTGTTATCCAGGTTGGTCCAACACTCCTGAGTGGTGTGGCCGAACTGTCAGCAGTGTCTGCATTTGGGTTTGTTCTTGAAGTGGCATTCAGAGGTTCTGTGGTTGGTGCGACCACATATGTCACACAGGCCCAGATGATTGGCCTTATGTTTACTGTTCCTGCTGCTCTTGGCATAGTACCCACTCTCTCCACCCTCACACTTGCAGCATTCCCACTTGGTGTGGAGTAATGATATTATCTCTTGCATAGATATCTTTGTTGTTTGTGAATGTGACCCTCCAAGGAAGCCAGAGGTATAGCTATCCCATGAGGTAGGGAGTGATGACAGCAACACAACCTGGAACTGGGGGTCAGGTATGACATCACCCATTTCATACAGCTGGTTCTGCAAGTCACATAGTCTAGTGATATGATTGGGGAGGTCTGTGTCCTCCTGTGCCTTGAGGCCATAGATGTCATGCCTAATAGCAGCAATGGACTGCTGGCCCTGGGTCTCATGTACCATGTGTAGATTACACCACAATGTGGCACTGGTCTCCATCTCTGATTGGGCATGGATGGTCTGATCATTAGCAAGATTTGCCATAAGCATCATGTATGCATGTTTGTCACATTTACACCAGGCATTCAATTTGTCCATCAGGGTCTCAGACAGTTGTGGGTCATCCCCTGTCACCATCTTGTACAGATCTTGGAGCTGAAGTACAGCAGTGATCTTCTCCATCTTAACTATCTTCATCTCTCCCTCTTGTCCTCTCACTCTGGACCTGGCTTGCCCCTTTCCCTTTGACAACACCATCGTTGACATCAAAGACCCATCAATGGCCAGGTTTGGCCCTATCAGTTGCAATGAGGAGCCTGCAACTGCTGGTAAGTCAACAGGTGAGTCAGGTGTTACCTGGGGCATCCTCGAGGCACTAGCTGATGCCATCAGTGCTTCAGGTGAAGACTGCATTAGCCCACTGGTCTGTGTGTTAGGGGGTCTGTCCCCTTCAGGTGTCATGCCTCGCAGATTGGCCAGTGCCCTTGCTCTCAACATCTCTCTTCTCCCCCTTCTGACAGATAAATGGGTGGATCTTCTTGGCTCTATGTTGGTGGCTTGGAAACAAGGTCAGTTATGAGCAGGCAGGGCTCATAACCTGATAGGAATGATGTGTGTGCAGTGGCTGACATGGGAGTGATCAGGTGTGAGCAATGATATGTGTGAGGATGGCCGGCTGAGGACTCAGTGCATTCAGATAGGGAAGCAGGTCAATGAGGTGACATTCTTGTCTCATGGGGATTCTTTCCCCTGTGGTAGCTACCTTATATCTACATTGTACATTTGATATCTCGTCTATTGGGGCATGTCCACCCCTACTCCTGCCTTTGTATTTTTCACTTTGCTTGTCCCCTTCTTGGGGTTATGACATGTGTCCCACACTCTCTGCATGTCATCATTTCCTTATTTGGGTGTGACAGTGGGTTGGTACTTCTACAGTTCTCATTTCAAAGTGTAATCTGGTTGAATTCACAAACTTATCATCATGACAATTCCAACATGCATCAACTATATTCTAAGCAGATTACACTGCGATTATAGGATATGTACATGAGTTGCATCATATAAATCACATTGATCCTTGCCATCTTCACTTGCACTATTCAGAATAATAAGATCAGATTATATCCAGAGTGCCTACTACACAGTGCACTTCAAAAATGGTCACCCCCCCTGGGTGCTGCCCTGACTCACTGCTCCCCCAGCCCCCTCATCTGAATCCGGCATGTATGAACACATCTTCCATGCCATAGACAGATGTACTCTCAGGTGCATCTGAGTGGGCATGTGTTGGGGCACTCTAATGTCCTCCCTGGCCATCCAGATGATCCATTTGCACCTCCTAATCAAAGCAACAGACCATCAGTGAATACAAGCAGGCAGGTGCTGGATCTGTTCATGACTAGTACTCCTGCTCAACAGAATGACTGACCACCAGTCAGTACAGATTTCCTGTCTGAATAGCCACACACCTTGCCTTACCTCTGTAGCTATTCACACCCTTGTTTTCCTTCCAGCATCAGTTCCATGATGTGGAGATGACCAGTCCTGTTGATTCACATGAAGCCCTGCCCTATCCCTATCTAGGAGGGAGTCAGTCTAACCAACCAATTGGCTATAAGCCTTACCAGGGGGACAGAAATGGACACAAACATACTATGCCAGTCTATTCCAGTAGGTCTGTTTGTAGCCAGTCGAATAGCCATGGACACAGTGAGGTTCTTGTGCAAGGCCATTCTCATATGTATGTGCCAAATTATTCTAGAAGCGGGTCCTTTGTGCCAGACCTGCATGGTTATGATCATGAGCAAATGTGCAGCTATGAACATGAGCCTATGGACAGCTTGCAAGCAATGGTTGTGCAGATAATGGTTGATATCAGAAACCTTACTGAAGGGAAGATGAATTTTGAAGAAGAACTTACCAGACTGAGGGAAGACAACAAAACAGTGACTTCTTGCCTTGACACTCTTGAACAGAGCTTTGCAGAACTTTGAGAGAAAGGTGAAGTGGCCCTGAAGCAAGCCTCATCAAGGACGAGTTCCAATGATCATATGGCTGTAAAGGTATGTCAGTATGCCATGCTACTTGTTGGATGCACTCACCAGACATTCTTAATTCCCATTACAAGTCTATTATCCAGCTGCTGTTCTGCCAATTATGTGGAATTGACTGTAGCCATAGCAAGAAAGTTCGTGTGGTGGTGCTAGCTGCTGTCAAACCTCTTGATATTGGAGAACCCTTGGAACTTACTGCCAAAGGGGTCAAGATCTGGCACCCCAATTGGCTTGGGCAGGTGGATGACAAGCTAGATGCTAAATTCATTGAAGAGGTCACTGAGCATGTCTATAACAATGAAAAGGTAGCAGTACTGTCATTCAACAATGTTTGTGGGTACTCACTGGCAGGGTAACAGAGCCAGAGGGAGCTGACCCAAGTCAAGAATATCCCAGTGTAGGGAGCTGTATACTCCCTGAGGCTGGAACAGGAATCTGTCACTTAATTCCACAGGCCTCTATGACAAACCCATTTCAGAATTTTTCCCACTTGTGTCCTTGTGTTTCCTCCCAACCCCTGTCACCTTTGGAGTTTCTACTGACCTTCAGCATGTCACTCAGTCATCAAAACACTGATCTGGAAATTCCACATTTGCACAGAGTCACCCAGAATTCAGCAGCCATGCCACTGCTCAGCCACATCACCAGTCATCCATGCCACTTACCTCTAATAAACTCCAGTTTCCCCTGTCGCCCTAAATTCCACAAGCTGGACTTCATGCCAGTATGCTATGCTCTGCCCTCCTGTGCCACTCAGCTCCACCTCCCACTTGTATGCATACTCTCATTCTGTTGGAAGATACCCCTTACCATTGTCCTGTTCTTACTCTTGTCTACTACCCACCAGACTATTTCATGTGCATCTGTACTTCACTGACATCTGATGTCCTTTCCTTTATTTTTCCAGTCTTTTAGCTTTTCTGCCCCACCTTACTCTGACTCGTACCTACTTCCCTTGTACTATATAATTCCACCATGATGTCAGAAATATACCACCCATCTTTTGGAGTCACTAACTGAGTCATTCACATGTCTAAGTGTTCAAAGTGTCTGCTGTGTACTCTGCATCTACTGTGTCTTCTGTGTTTCTGTGTCTTGCCTCCATGTCTCATGAGTCTCAGAATTACTTCTTCATGCCAAGGTCATAACTTGGAATTTTGTATACAAGTCAACTTGTTCCCAATTCACCTACATCTCTACAGAATTAAATTCCATGCCCCATATTCAATTCTGCGATTGACCCTACCACTGTATTCTACATCTCCTTCCTACTCAGCACCTCTTGGGTTGAGCCTAGGGATTGCCCTACAGCTTTCCCCCTAATTGCATGCTACCTGGAGGTAGTGTCCCACACTGGACAAGTCATTCAACCTCCCAATAATAACTGAGTGCACCAAAACCTATTTCTGGAGCATCCATAAAAGAGCTAGTGAGCTCCAAACCAAGCAGGGCATGTGCAAGGCCAGACAACAGCTGGAATATGGTTGGCAGTGTGCCCGACATTCCACAGTAAGCTGCAAAACTCACCTGGTTAGCTAATGCCCTTCACAAGCTCTTAGGTTGCTGCAGTTCAATGCAAGGCAGCATTGCAATACAAACAAGATTCCAGCCACAAGGGTGCAGCAGCCCTTATCAAGACAGACCTTGGGTCTGACATTCTCACCTGTAATGACAGCAATGTCAGTGAGGATACTTTGGAAAGAAGAAAGCTTGCAGAGGTTGAGAAATCTGCAAACAAAGTCATAGGTCATGCTTGGTGATCTATTGATGTAAGTTGCCAACTTGTGTGCTACAAAACCATCACTCACTGAGGGCCTTGGTTCAATAGTACATCACATTCCTTCACTGGCTAAGTTTCCATGCCTTGAAACAACAGCGAGATGTCAGTGAGCCCTCTAGTGGCAGCATGAGAAATACAGATGATGAATTGCAGTGCAAGCATTGCAAGACAACCAAGAAGTTCCATAAACATGTCTTTTATGTTTCCCCAAAGCTACAATCTTCAAGTCAATGGTAGATGAAACATGGCAAGCTAAGAATCCAGACATGGAGGTGGTTGAGGGCATTGACTGGCTGAAAGGATTCTATTTGATGCTTAGGCAAGGGAAATTTTTCAATGCAGATGCCACCTACCTCAAAGAGCTGAAGGAATGGCTTGAAGTGGGGATGTGCATGTTGTCAGAATCAGAAGATGAGACAGTCAAGACCTGAAAACCTTCACTGTGTTGTTCACTTGCCAGGGTAATGGTCTAAATGAATCCAAGAGGCTCCATTGATGTGTCAATACCACTACTTTACTGCTGATGTGTCTAATCCATGAAGTGCATACATGTAATGAGTTAAAAGCCCTGTCACTATGTAGTTGTTCAATGGCAAGTCTGGTGTTAGTAAATTTGTGACCTGGCACACCTTTGTGATGTCTACCATTGCCCAGACCTTTTGCTGGTTCTCTCCAAGTATTACAATCATCATGTCCACCAAATTCTTGATCCAGTCTAAGTCGATGAGCAATGGGAATGGTGATTCTTGTGCTTGATACTCTCTGAGTTCCCATAAGCAAACATCTAGAGTAGAACTTAAGACAGTCAGTGAGGGTGATAATGGGTCATAGAAAAGAACTTACAATTCATCCCAGATCATCACTCAATCCCCCTCATATGGCTTGAACCATTGCATCCAGGCCAACCACAGACTATGTTTACCTTTGAGCAGGTGTTGATCGACCTGGAAAATCTCAAAAGAATTTCACTGTATATGTGCATGGGTAGTTGACCTGGTATCACGACATGAACAAGCGATGACAAGCATGTCCTGATTGCTTTCAAAGCATGAATTTGCTTGCCTTTGATTATAACATAGTCATAGAATAGTCCTTTGTGGTTGAGAGGGATGCTGTCATGTGAGGTCAGTTGTTCATGTTGACAGTGCACAGGGGAATGTGGAAAGCAGGTGTTCAGAGTGTGAGTGAGTAAATGATAGGTTTTGGATGAGAAACTATTCTCATGATGGTGAGGACTTAGCATGTAAGCCATCCCCACTGTGCAATACACAGTCATAGCAGTCAATTGATCATATATACAAGTGAACATAACCATACCATCCATGCTGATTTTATCAAGTTCCTGAGAGAGGGCTGCAAGCCCAGAAACAGTGCCATGCTCTTCATGTGTAACCTTCTGCATGATTCAGGTGGCCTCCAATCAGAGCAACTTCACTGGGTTGGTATGCATCATATATATCTGATTATATAGTCAGTAGGATAGCGAGTGCTTAAGCAATTGGACTTACAACTCTGGAAGTCTTACAAGTTCTGTGAAACTCCTTAAAAAACATGGTTTCCAGTTCGCCATCTGTGTGGTTGTTGGCTTTGAAGGATTTCAAGATCTTGTTGAGGTGTTCAAAAAGAAATGTCCAGAAGTCATGAAGGGGACCAAAGTTGTGGGCACAGTCACCAACATGTGTCACATAGTGGTGATTCAGTTTCATGACAGCAGATCCATAAAGCTGTAGAGGTATGTCAGACTTGGAGTCAGTGCTATGTAGTGGTGACAGACCTTAATCAATTCTATGTTGTACTCTCACAGTAAGTTATCAGCAGTGTCGATGTCATGGTTGGTGATGGTACACTTGATGAGGATATGAATAGCAATGGACAACTTAAGGAAGTTTGCCAGTTCCTTGGGGTGGAGATGGAGTCCTTGTCCTCAGGCATCTGTGGATCATCAGGTATCTGGCTGATGCAATCGCCTGGTGGGGGAGGTGGCCCATGCAATTGACCTTCAGGTAGGTCTTGGACACATCAGTAAATCACTTTTGCTGGCCAGAGCTGTCCAGCACTGGACAGATTCCCTAGGACTACCAGCTCACAAAGTAGTCTACTGATGCATCTTGAGAGCTTTCCTTTCGCTTTTTTGACACCTAGCAGAGCATTAGTCTGACACAACAGATATTTAGAGATAGAATACTCACTTTTTTTGCTCCAGCCTACTGTGCCTTCTCTGCTTGCTTCACTACTGCCTGTTGGAGTTTTTTGCATTGTTTCACCTCAGCGATGGTGATCTTCTCCTGGGCAATCTGGGCTCTTTCGGCCTCATAGGCCTCCTTTCCACATTTCTTGGCTTCCACTAGAGATACCTTGTTGTTTGCTTTGTGAGTTGCCTCCTGTTGTTTCTCTGTCTCAGCCCTCTCAATCACAGTGATACAGTGCAAAGAAGCCTTGTATGAGGCATTGCTTGGCAAGAACATGCTCCATATCTGTGGTATCTAAGTCAAGGCAGGTAAGGTTAGTTGTGAGCACTGTGAGTCATCTGAACACATACAATGATGGGACCATAGACAGTTGTGAGAAGAAACCACTGGTCAGCTGTCAAAGACCCACCAGTGGGGGTCCCAATGTCCGTTGGCAGCTTTCCACACAACCCTGGGATGATAAACTACAATGTTTCAATTGTTTGGTATATGAAATGATGAGAGGGAGGGAAGAACATACATCTGCAAGCATGCTATGCAGCATGCCTAACTCATGATTTGGTCATAGTATCTTGCCTTGAACCCATATGTGGTAGAAGTGCATTTTCACAAGACCTGACATTAATGGAAGAGACATTTAGCATGGCAGGGAACAAGCATGATGGATGGACTCACCTAAGAACAAGTTGTGCATGGGATCTATGATGATTTGTTCAACCAAGTCAAAGTATGGGAGACAAGAGAGTTGTGAATAGTGTGTCATGAAATCTTTGATGAAAATCTTCTGTGCATTGGGAGATGGGAGATTGTGATATTCCTCGCCTAAATGGTGTTGCTCTATGTTTGTCCATGGGGGATGAGCTGGTGTTTGTATTAAGACAAAGTTTAACAGTCATCATGTAAAGACACACCTCCTCTCTGGAAAGCATTTGGATTTCCCTTGTCCATTGAACATATCCAGCAACATGTGCAGTAAAATTGTGTGAGTGCGACACAAAACTGCCTATCTTATGCACTGCAGGCTTATCACACATGACTGCAACCAATGCAACATGAACAAGACAACCTATTATGGTTGAGTAGATCTATGTACAAAAAGAGATAGTCTCACCTTCTGGCTGGGATTCTGTGGGTATCTTGATGTCATATTTCCAGAGCCGCAGTAAGTCTGAGATGATATGTTGAAGGAAACATTGTACTTGGTCTGGTGTTTGTTCTTTAGGGCCTGGCATGATGCTCATACACATCAGATTCATGGTCCAGTATCTGTACTCAGGAGGGAGGTTGCAAATCAAGAAGGAGGTAGGGCAGGATGAGTGAGATGGCATGATGTTACTCTGAATGTATAAAAACCTGTAGGGCCAGTGGGTCTTCAGCATCAATTAATTATGAGCCTATGAGATGAGTACATACCAGTCAACACCAAGGTTAACTCTGAGGTGTAGCTCATTATTGGGGCCATGTCATTCATTCTGGTTGTTTGAAAAAAATAACTTGCCATCAGGCCCTTTGAGCTTCATGCAGCAGATACTGCCACTGAAGATGTCCATATAGATGCCAGGCAAGCATGACTTGCCTTGCCATCCATCAAGCACATCCTCAATACCAGGAATCATAAGGATCTATGATATCTGCTCAGATAGCAGGAGGTAGGGGTACTTGATGATAGGTGTCTTCAAAGTGTGTGCATTACGCTGCAGGGTTTGCCCTGGAAGAAACAAATCAACATTACAGGAAGTGCATGTATTGTGACATAGTGGTGATGTGGCAGGCAGATATACATCATGACATGTTGGACAGACAGGTAGTGTGTGAACCAGTTTGTTGACACTGAGGATGCAATTGCCAGAATGGAGAGTTGTGAACAGAAGACTTGAGTTTGAGTTGAAGAACAAAAGAAGTAGTGAGAATATAGTGAGTAGTGCATTGCAAGTAACACACAGGAGATGAAATTGGAGGTGAAGCCATGATATGGTTGCATGAATGACTGCGACATGGTCTGGCAATTCTGCGAGGTCAGCCTTGTCTGCTTGCACCTCCTCATCAACAAAGAATGGGTCTGGATCGTCTTCGTCATGTGTGAGGTGGGGAAGAGCCTTGTCAGCTGGGTCAGTTTGATGAGACTCATTGTCTTCATCAGGATAGGACCAGGTGAAGCCAAGGTCATGGGGTGCTTCTAGCTGACCATCATTACATACTGAGTTTTGCTCATCAAGAACTCAATCTCTGATCTGTTGCAGCTGACATTTGAAAGCACATTGTTCTGGGTCAGATGGGAGATGATAAGCATTGAAAGACATTAGAGGTTGAGAAGTAGTAGATGTCTGCATGTTGTACTCCTGAAAATAGTCAACTGCCAAAAGGAGGGCCTCTGGACTGTGAAAATTAGGACCCAGGTTGGGTAGATCACTGCCAAATGTCAGAATATCAAGGTCCTCGCCAGTTAAAGTACTGTGGTCAAACATTTCCTGCTCAACAGGACTAGTCAAGGAACATGGGGGGTCAGAGAAAACACTGTTAGCACAAAGAAGTGGAGGGGGGGAGCATATAGGGTGCAGAAACATTCATGAGACAGACCCATGGTCTTTATAGGTTGAAGGAACAACATGGAGGCCTGCCACATGCAGATGGGTCTTCAATGCCTCAGTAGCTTTACAGAGATCAGCATTTTCATGGGCAAAGGCAACATGGGCAGGGACTAGAGCCCCATGGCATCCTTTGGACTTGCAATGGCACTGCCAGAACCCCATCAAGGTGATAGCTTGATCAATGTGGGTGATGTACCATAGTGGGTGCAGGTGTGGGTGTGGGTGTGGGTGTGGGTGCAGGTGTGGATGGGTGGGAATAGGATCTCATGTGGACAAAAAAAAAGATCACATGCATGCTGGTTATACAACTTGCGAAGGCAAATTTCTACATACAAAGATGAAGGTACTACTTGCAAGAGCATTTGGTGGGGGGGGTGCTAGTATCAGAAAAGATTGGCTTGTAATGTTCCTGCCTGGATATGAGGTTCTCCCTTATCTGAGCCCACCTGTCCTAGGTAAGGTAATAACATGAGTACATAACAATGCAAAATGAAAAAAAAGAAAACATACACAGAGGAACTGTGTGCTGATGCTACCAATATCCTCAGATTCAGCAAAGCTATCAGGTGTGAAGCTATGCTTGAGGGGACAGTGAGGACCATGAGCAGATACAGCAGAGACAGGCAATTCTGAAGTGACTTTCTAAAAGATGACATCAGTAAAGCAAGGAATGGTCCATTAGAACTTACCTCAAGGAGCCTAGGGGTCCCTTCCTGACTTTCAGGCTCATTTTCACTGTTATCAATGACAGGGGCATGAGGTGTGAGGGGCTTGGCACTCATTGACTTGATATGGTTGTCACTGGGAGAAGCATTGCCTGCAACATCAAAGAGGGCAGAGATTGGAGCTGCAGGTAATGTCCTGGCAGGGCCCTATGCAATGCATTAGCAAGAAAATTAAACATGTAGTAACTCACCATGGTGGCAGATTGGTTGGCATCTGCAGGCTCAATTTTGACCTTGCCAGTGATAATGTTCATACTCTCATTAATATTGATGACATGTTTTTGATCACTAATGATGTGAGAGGAGTTGATGATGAACAGATCTTCTGGTAACATAGTAGTCAATGAAAATTCTATGGTCTGGAACATGAGGTGAGTGAACACAATCCTAGAACATGGAGGCAAATGACATACTACAGGACCTTGAAACTTTGGCTCAAAAGATACCATGATGTTCTGGATGCTGGGTGGAACCTGAAGCCTAATAACATGGGGCTGATTTTGGATGGTGGTTGATTTGGATATCACATCAATGAGCTCAATTTCATTGGCCTGTGAAGTAGAAACTGTCTTGTTAGCATTGATATTGACCTTGACTGAATGAATAAGTATGCCAGATGGATTAGTACAGGCAGATGGACATACAAAATGCTTGCTCATGGTGAACATGGAGACCAAGGGAAAAAATTGCAAAGTCCATCTGTCTTTCTGAGGGTTGGAAAGGTAGCAAGGGCCACTTTTCAGATAGCAATATCATTGGACTATGGCCAATGGAGTCAAGCATAGTTGGGGTTGGAAAATGCATCATGCAAGAGGTCAGGTTATTGGTGTATTGTCTATATTCGGATCTCACCTGCATGGGATTATTTGGACATGTTACTCAGAAATCGTCTAGTCGGATTTTGCTCAGACTAATGGTTATATCTTACAAAAAAAATCTAAGGTCGGATTATCTACGTTTAAAGAATCTGATTATCCCCCCCGCTAAAATTTCATTTCCGCAGTGAATGTAGTAGACAAGTGACAACGATGGGTTTATGCCTATTACGCGTCTCCTCCGTCAACTCACCAAGATGTCTTCTTCTCCAAAGTGTCCGATCAGTATCATCGATATATGTATGCCGCATCATTTGATTATTGGGCCTGCATGCCATCGTTCCCACACGAAAGGTACTTCACAGGAATATTGGGTTACGGACTCGGAGTAGTCGGTTCATCTAGCACGAGGTCGTCTTCTTTTACGTAGATTTAGTGCGGCCCTGCAGCCGCTATTCTATCAGAAGCGATTCCTGGTCGAGGTCACTGCAATAATACCGGTCAAACGAATAACGCCGTCCCATTGCATGATGTACGGTAAATAAAGCCCCCCCACCGTCGGGGTAAGTACTCCTGCGACGATGCTACGCCCCCTCGCTCTTTCCCTTGCCAGCACGGCACTTTTGGTGTCAGCGTCACGGCCGGCTCAAGTCGTTCGCGACATCGCCTTCTCCAAGAACGTCTCTCACTGTCCAGGTAAGTATAATTGCGTTCGTGGACCATGGCGGTATATGCTGCTCATCGTCGACTCCACAGGCTATACCCTCACCTCTCTTGCCGAACTCCAACACGGTCTCTCTGCACAGTTACAGCTTGCAGGCCCAGCATGCAATGCATTCGGGTCGGACATCGCCAATCTCACGCTCGAGGTAACATACCAATCCCAATCTACGTACGTTCGCCGTTCCGTCTTTCCATCGGTAGTTCTTAGCCTATCCCAACCACACAGCATCCGTGTTGCAATATTCGACACCGCCGAAGACCAGTTCAGAATCCCTACTTCAATTATTCCGCCTCCTCCCCTTCCAACGAAGTCCCTCATCAATGATTCTGATCTTGTATTCAACTACGACCCTTCTCCCTTCGCGTTCTGGATTACCCGCCGCTCGGACCCCGATGCGATGCCCATCTTCGACACTCGTATCTCATCGCTACCGACCACTCCTATTCCTCCATTCAATGCTTCCGATCCGAGCACTGCATTCGATGGGTTCCCGCTCGTGTTCGAAGACCAGTATCTCCAGGTAGGCTCTTCCCCAAGCTGATCGTCTGCTGTCACCCTCGCCAATGCCCAAAACCACTCGCCTCCATTATGTTTAGATTACATCGGCCCTTCCTCTCGGCACCAACATCTATGGCTTAGGTGAAGTCATTGCAAGCAGTGGTTTTCGTCGTGATATCGGTACGGGGGGTGGTTCGGGCACGATTCAGACTCATTGGAATCGTGATGCTGCCGATCCTATTGATGAGAACATGTATGTATGCTGTAGCACGACCGTCTGACTGAAGCATATACGCCCCTCAACAGCTACGGTTCTCATCCCATTTATCTGGAACATCGGTACAACGAGACCACTGGCAAAGCCACTGCGTCCGGTGCCCTTCTCCTCAGGTGTGCCCCCTTCTTCGCAGCCCCAGTCCTAGTCTCATGCTTGCTCTCCACGCAGTGCTTCGGGTTCTGACATCCTGCTGCAAACACCTCCCAGTTCCCCAGTAGTCCCTGATCCAATACCGCATGCTTGGTGGAACCTTCGACTTCTACTTCTTCAGCGGTCCAAGCGATGTAGGATGTCATCGCACAGTACGGAGCTGTAAGCGGTTATCCGTTCATGCCTCCAGCTTGGGGCTTTGGATTCCATTTGTGTCGATGGGGATATCATGATGTCAATGACGACATTGCGAATGTGGAAGCAATGCGTGAGGCAGGCATTCCTCTTGAAGGTATTTGGTTCTTTCTACTTTGTCTTCGTGCTGTTAATGCCTTCTTCGACGCGTGTCCCTACTCAAACTCGTGCATTCATCTTTGTACTTCATGGAACTCGACGGTCGTAGTCCAATGGAATGACATCGACCTTTACCACGCCTTTCGGGACTTTACAACTGACCCTGTCAGTTTTCCAACAGACGAGGTCAGGTCATTCATTGAGAATCTGGTGAGTGCATCGTTATTGGTTATTGTCGTGGGCACGTTGCTGTTTCCCTGCTGTAGATGTAATTTCATTTTGTACTATATCACTTGGTGATGCTTACTGTTCGAGAAAACACATACTGACATCCCCATACAGACAACGAACCACCAGCATTGTATGTGCACTCTTCCTCTTCTACTTGTCGATGCTTTGGCTTTGGGCGTATGGCTGGCGAGTGTGTGCAAGTAGTTGACGTCGCGCGTAGATATTCCGATCGTAGATGCAGGTATCGCTCTGACGGTGAATGATACGGACGTGGTACGTGCCTGCACCTCCTCACCCCTCTTTCGAGTTCTTCCCTTCCCCTCTACTCATCGAACTCATCCATCTCATTCTTTTTTTATATTTGTAGTACGACCCATTCACGAGAGGTTCGGAAATGTACGTACCCTCTCGCCTTGTCTTCTTCGGAAGGGTGAAATGAGCTTGAATTCTAGGAATGTGTTCATGAAGAATCCAGATGGATCTCTGTATATTGGACAGGTGTGGCCTGGGTACACCGTACGTTTCTTCATCCCATTTGTTATTTTCCGTTCACTTATCCGCCTCCTCTCACCCCTTCCCGACGATGTTCACGGCAACAGGCGTTCCCGGACTGGTTCTCGGACAACGCAGTGGAGTGGTGGACAGAAGCGTTGATGAACTGGAGCACGAATGGGGGTGTTGAATTTAGTGGAATATGGCTCGACATGAACGAAGTAAGCTCGTTTTGTGGATATTCGTGGTATGTTTTCTTTCGCCTGAAGGTTGAGGCTGTTAACTAAAACGAGTGAACTGATTAAATATGCGAGTGCAGTGGTACGGGTGCGAACTTTTCAGCACTTGCTCCGTTGAGTGTCGTCAATATCACGGTGGTTGGGTATCCCGAGTGGTATGTGTCTACCCTTCGAATCCGAATCCAGGTCTAAGTGATGGGTTAATGCGATGGCGAATTTGAAATACATAGTTATAACGAGACAGTTTCGGGCCCCAGCGGGAATATGACCGTTAATGGGACGCCAACATATTCGTGTTCAGACATGAGTGGGAGTAGGGCGAGCGTGGTGGTGAGGACTAATACTAGGACAGTGACGAGTGCGCGAAGGAGCGTTGGCACTGGTATCGGTGCCGGTGGGGAAACAGGTATCAATGTGACTTATCCGCCCTACGCGATACACAACAGTCAGTTCCTACACTTGCACTATACCTTCCTCGTTCTAAGACACCCCTCTTTTTGTTGTACACAGGTTTCGGGGCTCTTTCGGTAAACACCGTTGCCACGAATGCAACGCACGCAGGTGGTTATCTCGAACTGGATGTGCACAACCTCTTTGGAACGATGGAAGCTCACGCGACGTACTTGGCGTTGCAGAAGGTCAGGCCTGGAAAGAGACCTTTTGTCATCGGAAGGTCGACGTTTGTAAGTCAAGGAAG
Source organism: Pisolithus orientalis (assembly GCF_024613125.1). NCBI lineage: Eukaryota > Fungi > Basidiomycota > Agaricomycetes > Boletales > Pisolithaceae > Pisolithus > Pisolithus orientalis. The sequence continues at coordinate 81,897 of NW_026260848.1, read as the reverse complement.
GTGGGCAGGGCATTGGGTGAGTTTATCTTGTTTCTTCTTTCGTTTTCGTTCTACTCGCGGTGTGGGGAAGTCTCGTGTATTGGTGATGCGAATTAGGGATGACTGGTGGCTGACACGACCGTGATACACAGCTCGGTGATAACTATAGCAAGTGGGAGTATATGTACTTGAATATCCAGGGTGTACTCCAGTTCCAAATATACCAAATCCCTATGGTGGGTGCTGATACGTGTGGATTTAGTATGTATCCCTCCCGCCCCGTCCCTCATGCGAGACTGACAAATCCCTGTGATGGGACAGATGGGAACACAGACGAAGAGCTATGTAATCGATGGATGCAAGCTTTCCTGCCTTCATGCCGTTTTATAGGAATCATAATATGTATGCAGCATTGCCTCAGGAGCCATATCGGTGGGATAGTGTTGCAGATGCGTCAAAGATAGCTATACGGGCACGATACTCGTTACTGCCCTATTGGGTGCGTAATCTCACTGTCGTCGCCCAACCGTGAATTGATGGCAATCTTTCTATGTATTGTTCCGTAACCCTTTTCATACAATTCAACAGTACACCCTTTTTGCGAACGCATCTACGGCTGGTTTACCGCCAATCCGAGCTTTATTCTATGAGTTCCCAGATGAACCCGAACTTTTCACCTGTTGATCGGCAGTGGCTCGTTGGGAAGGATATCCTCGTGACCCCTGTTCTCGAGCCCGGGCAGACGACTGTCCAAGGTGTGTCAGCATTTCGCGGTTGTGTCAGCACGGAATGTGACGCTCGTGCGCGATTGGTCGCGTAGGTATATTACCTGGTCGTGGAGACTGTCATATGGCGAGACTGGTGGACGCATGTACCCGTTTCGGTTTCGCCAACCAACACATCAAATCAATCAGCGACGGTAACTCTCCAAGCTCCCATCAGCCATATCAATGTCCACATCCGCGGAGGATCTATTTTGCTCTTGTACGATCAACCGGGGTATACGATCTACGAAACGATGAATGGACCGTATGCATTACTTCGTGTCGCTTGATGGAGATGGACAAGCTTGGGGTGATGCGTTCGTGGATGCGGGAGATGGAGAATTTGACGCCATGGGTGGCACTGGCAACAGTTCAAACAGCACCCTGGCAAGGAGATTGACCTTTGAAGCGTGCGGGGGCTCACTGAGGGTCAAAACACAATGGGGGGCATATAATATCGAACAGAAGGTGGAGACGATCACCATCCTCGGAGTTGGGAATGAACCGGACAGCGTAGTTGTGCAGGGAGAGGTAGTGAATGGGTGGGTGTACTAATGGGGGGATTGGAGAGCTGGTTGTGGCAGGTGCAGAGGTGAATTTAAATGGGGATGTTGAGGTGTCGTGGACTGTATTAGGGACAGGGTACTTTAATATTGTAGCACGCCTATATCCCGGGCATGCCAACTAGCACTGGAATGCTGGCAACCCATCATTGCGCGCGATGCTCGAGGTTTGTTGGTAGAGGAGACTTGTATACACACGAGAACTGATATAGGAGAGTGCACCTCAACCACTTCGATCCCAGATGCGCCAGAATGTCATAGGCAGAGAGAACTGACCACAACACCCTTTTAACGTCAGGTGTCACCTTCGATAGGAGACGAACATAGCTAGTTCCATCACACAACATCACACGTTTCATACTCCACGCCCCGCGCGACTGTTCTTATGCACATCCAAAGCTCAGATGGACAACCCCTCTATCATGCGCTGTAGTGTCCCGTTCTTATAGGCCTCTTGAAGATCGTCGTTTCCGCCGACTGTGATGTCCGTCTGTGTGGGTCGTCGGCGTCGTATCAACGTAGAGGTCAGTGTAGAAGTAAGCATCGTCATCGACATGAAACGTAAAGGTGGGAAGAGAACCGGTATTAGTATCATGTCAGCATGGAAGACGACGAGTGAGTGATCACAACACACTGATGAACGTCTGTGGGACAGTCTTCTTGCCCGTTTTAACGGCAAGGTAGTCCTGAATGGCTTGTCCTTCCATAAGATCTAGACTAGTTTCCTCTTCGTTTTAGAAGGCTGTTTATACCATCCAGTCAAAATTGACAACACGATACGCACTCGAATATGAGGACGTCGTCAGGAGGGAACAGCTCTTTCAGGAGTTGTTTGGACGCGCGGCAATGTGGGCAGTAACTCTTGGCAAAGATGACAACCCGACGGTTGGAAATGGCATTCTTGTTTGTGTTAGGAGTTGGTGTTGGGACATAAACAGGGGAGCAAAGTTTTTATGAACAAAGAGGGATACGCACCTCGACAATGTCTTTAGCGGAACTCATTCTTCATTAGATGTTGGGTGGTGTAACGAAGGTGTTCAGTATTGGTGAGCTATAAAAATAGCTCCTGTGGATGTCGATCGAGATGATGTCATGGTCGGGTTGAGGGATGAACATAAATGATGTCAGTGTTAATCTCAGTACGGTAGATCACGCCATCGCCATCGACGACCCCGTGTTACACGCCAGCGCAAGCCGCCATGCTATTCAAATTGAGGGGGCTTCATCCCCTTTCCAAAACAGTGAGTGACATGGTTCGCCACAGCAGTCAAGGTGGGAATAATAGAGATCTGGAGGAGACCGAGAGAGAAGACGATTGTATACCGAACCCTGAGCACGTATCTTTCGAATTGAAAGTAGGTCACCTTGCATCCGGGGCAAAACCGACCGAGCGTAACATATTTGCGGGACGGTTGTGTCGAGAAAGGGCGAGTAGTATTCGCAACAGTGAAGACGATTTTGGATGCGCGAGTGGCCCGGAGCGCCGAGGTTACGAGACCACTGAGCGTTGGTCTTGCCAGGTACATAGGCTTGTGGGTATGATATGCGGCCCGGGTAGACCAGAACAGCTCCAGATGAAGAAAGTATAGTAGGCGAGGAAGGAGCGGTTGTCGTTGGGGATCCCTGCCCCGCCAGAGACAGCCGCATCATGGCAACAGCGGCCGCAGGCGGTGAAAGGCGGTGAAAAGAATGGTTAACCGCGCGGACGATATCAGCGTGTTAGACATGTCTAGGGCAGGATTAAGACCGGTGGGCGCGTAGAGGGATAGCTAAGCCACCGATCAGTCGGTTGTCATCAGTATACAAACCAACGGACTTACGCACACGTTGACCACGAGAAGAGTCCACCTGAATTTGTCCCAGAGCATTCACCTTCTTTCCCACCGAACCAGTCACCCGTGACGCTATCGCACTCCTCTTCTCCTCCCTCTGGCATACACGGTTCATTGCTCTTGAATGCCAGTAGTGAGGGAGAGCCTTCGAGCAATGAATTGAGCTTGGGGGAAGCTATAGGCTAATCTTTGTAACCAGTACATGTGCATGTCCGAAGTCTTCGTCTGTGACGAAAGCGAATTCGTTTCAGCCACACGCGATTAGTCCGGTCTCGGAGGTTTTCTCAAAGAACTGGCCGAAGGGTTCTGTGTTCGAGGTAGACTGGGGTGAATTCTACCTGCCACGCGCCGTGGAAGGGCGGGAACAGGAGACTTGCCTGACATGCTCGTGCCCTAATGCAATGGCAGACTAAAGTTATAACACCGAGGGAAGTAAACGCACTGAAAACAAGTGCCGCATGTACTGTATAATAGTCCCAAAAGCACCGCATATCAGTTCCATGCGATGAAAATCAGTGCCAAATTGTGGCACTGATATTTCATTTTTGCTACTAATAACCAGTGCCATGCATCAGTGTCATTGATGTGTTTTTCCAGTGTCAAAATGGTACTGATTTCCAGTCATGTTAGGCACTTCTATTTCTGGAAATTTCATTGAAGAAGGCACTGATTTTCAGTCAAGAGTGCACTTATCATCAGTCACAAAAGTACTGTTTCACTTGCAAAAATTAACATTGATTAGACAGCACATTCGACATTAAGTTAGCTAAAAGGAAATGAGAGTGGATTGACAAGGCACAGCCTAGTTATGAATGTTCTGTCATGGTTGGCCTTTCCAAGTCTTTGATCGAGTAGTGTGATTTGCCTTAGCATGTTCCTGTACATTCGACCACACATGAGTCATGAGTGCAGAAAGGACGGTGATGGGGTATGACAACTGAATTGCCTTATACTCACTGATGTGACAAGTCTGGCAGTTTGACCTATGCTTGCATTTGGGGCATGCTGCTGGACCTGTGTAAGTGGTGATATCTATATCAGTATAACACATTGGAAGCATCGAAGGTAGTACACATGCAGTGGCCACTGGCAGCACTGTTGATTGGGACTTGCTGCTCGGCATGACCGTTGTGGTCTGTAAGGTTAGTAGTGTCAGTAAGGCACAATGTTAGTGGGATAAAGTGTGTAGTGAACGTTAACCTTCGCCTGCTCTGAATGTAACTTGTTGGCAGCTTGATTGGAATCATCAGTCTGTCACAAGTAATTTAACTCTGAGGCAAGGTCAGTGGCTAAGGTGAATGGTGTCAGTCAAGGCACAGCCTACACAGGATGACAGAGTAGGAGATGCCTTCTGTGTTTGCTCTTGGAGTTCCAGCAGAGCCTGAGCAGCATCCTGGGTATCACTTGTTGCTTCATGTGTCAGGAGCTCCAGTTGCTTTAGTCAAAAGGCGAACAATGTTTCTATGAAATATCTCCTCCAACTCTGTATCATCATCATTTGTGGGGTGGATGAGGGAACCTGCATCGCTACTTGCAACCATGATCTTGTGTGCCTTGACAACTGTTGTGGGACTGTAATCATCTGTGATCAGCAAGGTCGCTATGTAGGGGCACCATAAAGTATGTTGTGAACTGTGCAAGCAGTAGAGGCCATATTGCTGCAGTCAACTCTGCTGATGCCAGGAACAGGGCAATGAGGGTGTGCTCGATGATTGCAGCTCCCTTGTTGCCATAACTGCTCAGTGTTTACATCAGTTTCCCACACAGTTGAAGAAGTGAGTTGCATGTAAGGATGTACTATCCAGCACTGTGAGTGGTCCAGAATCGCCGATCTGGAACACAGTGCTGAGTTCTGCATGCAAGCTAGCTTTTCCAATGTCCACCCATCTTCAACCAAGTCAGCCTCGAAACACTTTCAGACATGCTGCTGCTCGTGGAGGCTCCTGTTACAAAGGATTGGATCTAGCTGGTCTCACCACTTGACGATATGCCCTGGAATCTGCTTGAAGTCAATCATGCTAATGGGCCAACCTTTTTTTGCTGCAATCTTGAGTTGTTCGTATTTCCTATGCTCCCTTTTGATCATGGTGCAGATCTGAGCTCCTAACTGGACTGTCTCGAAGTTACGCCCATGCTGTTTTTCGGGTCATGGAAATGTATCTTTGTAATGCTGCAAAAAGATCTTGAGACATTCTGGATGGGACCTTGTCCTTGCAATATATGCCCAGGACATCATGGTGGGAAGTCGTCTTGTGTGATCACAGATGACTGTGTTTCTGCATTGTCCTCCTCGTCAGTCAAGTCCTGCATGAACTACATGAGAACACTGGCTGGCATACACTAATAAGTACATCTACAACTCACTTGTAGTCCAAGGGACACATGTCATTCCTTTTCTTCTTCTGTGACCCATCCTGTGTGAGTATGAGGGCACAAAAATGGAATGCAAAGTTTTGAAGGCACACATACATGACATTCAGAGGCTGCTGGCACCTCTGCTTCATCAGCTTGCTCCCATACTGATGTGAGTGGTCTTGGAGGTGCATGACCCATTGCTGATAGATTCCTGAAAGAGTTTGAATGCACAGAGTGAATGACTTTCCAGACCATACCTGTCATTCCATTCCCAGCATGCCATTTGCTGCTTGTAGTATGCATGATTGCTGGTCATCAATTGATTCATCCACCAGCTCATTTCTCTTTCTCTAAACTGTGCAGCACATTGTGAACATCAGCTCGTGACTACAGCTCAATATACTCGCTCACATGCTTCTGAGTACCACCCAGGCATTGGTGACCCTTATCACCCTTGGCGTGCATGTTGGGCTGGATGTCATCATTGCACTAACAATCAACTTTCTCTTGAAAAATGTTCAGGCAGCAGTTACAATCACATACAGCTTACTTCCTCACCATTTTCTGTCTGGCTTCTGTGCATTTTGGGTAGACACTCCTCTCATCTTCATCTTCATTGTTGTCATCTTCATCATCATCATCATCATCATCTTTGTCCCTCTCCATCTAAATGACACAGAGTGAGCTTGAGATAGTAGATGTTTGTTCACCTACCTTTCTCTGTGTACCTGGAGTGTGTTTGCTGTGCCTGTTACTGGCACCAGCATCATCTGCATACATTTCCTTCGGACTTGGACTGGGAGTTGTCTCTCTTTCTCTAAGCGACATGTAGTTAGTTCATGATAGTAGAATGCACATTTGCCTACCTTTTTCTGTGTATCTGAAGTACATTTGATGTGCCTGTTATCACCAGCATTGCCTGTGTCCATTTCCTCAGACTCAGACTCGGAATCAGACTTGGACTTGGACTTGAACCTCTTTCTCTAAGTGACATGAAGTGAGTTCATGATAGTAGAACATGCATACCTACCTTTTTATGTGTACCCGAAGTACATTTGATGTGCCTGTTATCGCTGGCATCGTCTGTGTCCACTTCCTTGGACTCAGACTCAGACTTGTCCCTCTTTCTCTGAATGACACGGAGTGAGTTCATGATAGTAGAACACACATGCCTACCTTTTTCTGTGTACCTGAAGTATGTTTAATGCACCTGTTAGCACCAGCATCATCTGTGCCCACTTCCTCCTCATCTTTGTCATTAGACTCTTCTCTCTTCCTCTAAATGTACCAGAGAATCAACTCGAGATCAAAATATAGATAAAAGTAACTGCTAACCCTTGCTTCAGCATTCTGTTTTTGCCTTTGTTCAGATGTTGACTGGTTTTCCAATACCTGGGCAATTAAAGCACATGCACCGCAGCCTCCCTCACACTGCATGAGGATTTCTGATTCTGCTTGGGCCTAACGATGTGAATCTTGGTTATTAGTGGCTATATGCACTTAGAATGTGCTCCCTTACCCTCTGAATGACTTTCTCAACAAGGAGCTTGTCGCTTTGGTGAGAAAGCAAATGACTTGTATCCAGGTAGCGGTAGACCAATTTCCATACAACATCCTATTGAGTAGCATACAGGTAATAAGAATACAATAGTAGGGATGAAAGACATACTGAAAGGTGATTGTACACATCCTTCTTCTCTGTGAGTCCCAAGGCATCTATTAGCTTGTAGCCACTGCCTTGACCTGCTCGGCCCTTGGGCTTGTTAATCAATCTTAACTGTTGGTTAGTATGTTTATCTTGCTTTTTTTCCCGCCTCCTCTCCTCTTTTGCACAGTTCTTTCCTGCAGGAAGAGATATGAGGTCTAAATGGTACCTGTCAGTATCGATGAACTCATGTTTGTGCACTTCCAAATCCCCATGGAGTTCTGATAATGACTCTCCTAATTTATCGATCCTTGACTGCTTCTTGTGCTTCAGCTTCATCATTGAGGCTGGAGGCTTGATGGCAGAGATGATACAGTGCATAGGATAATGGATGTAAGCAACAACCTTGGAGTGGCTGTGCTCAGGTCAGGTGATCACAGCTTGATACATGTCGCTAAGTCAGTTAAGTCAAACATACTGACCATGCCTCCAATTCGATCTCCAAGGAGGAAACATTGTTGGTGCAATCCAGGATGTGGTGTGTGCTTGAGCAGCACACAGCAGTGGCATCACTATAAGAAGGCTGTGTCCATGGGGCAACTGGCAGGCATGTGTGACTCTGAAAGCCTGACAGGTGAAGAAAGCCCCCAACTAGATCTGGCTGAAGGTCAGCTCAACAAGCTGAACATTAAATGATACTAAAGTAATCATCTCTGGTGGTCATTCCCACCTGGCATCTCCATCTGAGTCATTGGACACAACAGGTGTGAGTGGGGTGTCCGAGTCCAAGGCCAACCCTGGAAGTGATGTTCAAGATGATGTATGGGTATGGGCTGAAGAGCTCGAGGGAGATGATAATGAGCTGCTGGATGAGTTGGAAGACAATGTGAGAAACAAAAGAGAACGAGATCTGTTCACTCTCCATATGTGCCCAGTTGCCCTGGCTCTAATGCGTGAACTGATCATGCATCAGGGAATGATATTCTATCAGATGAAGATTGCGACAATATCCGCACATTTAACCTCCTTATGATGGGCCAAATCACTCGATGTGCTTACTCACAGATGTGATTCACTTTCCGACACAAAATGAACCTCAACTCACAATATGTCATCTTTCAGTGTGTGGCCAAACTATCTGGGATCAAACCCCTCTTGGTTGACTGCTGTGGAAATTCATGTGTGGCCTACACTGAAAAATATATTTATCTTCAGTCTTGTCCATTCTGTCGAGAAGCACAATTCAACCAGTATGGAAGGCCACATCGACAATTCATGTATCTCCCGCTTATCCCACAACTGCAAGGGTATTTCCAAAGCACAAGGATGATCAAAACACTCTCATACCATGCAGATTATGATATTGGGAGAGGAGAGATTGTGGATGTATTTGATGGGAATCATTACCAGTGGCTTCTCCATTGTCATGTTATTGTTGATGGAGAAGAGTTACCTCACCGAATACTTCTCAGATTCCTAAGGCATCACATTGGGCCTTTGTACTGACAGCTATTTACTCTTCAGGCAGTGATGCAAGGGCCATGTCCGGTGTAGGAAAAGTCCAAGTAGCTGTATAATACGAGCTAGATGGCTTAGATAACAACAATAAAAAAATGAAGGGAATGAATTGCTCATTGTGAGTCAAAGTGAGGTTCAGTGGTGAAAACCAACCAAAACCAACACAAAAGACAATGAAAGCGAGTGGTGGTGTGCCTATGCAGGTACCTAGATGGTAGAACCTGTTCTTTGGGAGGGTTTTTGCGAGCTACAACACTCAAAGATGAGTGCTGAGGGTTGGGGGGGCTCCTGACAAAGAGGGAAGCAAGAATGTGATAGAAAGTGATAGGGTAGACTGCTGTCAGCCTACAGAAGGATGGATGGTGACTTAATTCAATGTCCTAAGCTGTACTGAGCTCAGGGAGGGCTTGGAGTGAAGTATACAGATGATAGATGATGATAAGCGAAGTAGATGATAGCTAGACCCTTAATAAAGTCTCAACTATCAAAGCTGATGAATGATTTACTGAGAGATGATAAATTGCAAGCAAGAGGGGCTCTCTGATGTCTTCTTTTTTTTTTTTTGCTACCTAAGTACAGTGACTTATATACAGTACAGGGGCATTACCTATGGAAAACAAGGTGCAAACACTTGGTAAGTGATTGGTAACTGATGAGTAAGGAATGTAAGCGATGGGTAATCATCTTGGAAAGCATTGGTAAGCATTGGTAAGGATAAGTAAGCCAAAAAGCAAAGAATCAGTAAGCAAAGTCAAAAGATTGGTAAGTATTGGCAATAGGTGAGTCAAAGACAGTCAGAATGTCACAGTATGAGTCAAGCAATGTCAGGAACTGGGAAAGTGCACTGGAATCACATTAGGGGGAGGCTGTGCATGTCACATCTTGAAGAGATCACTTCTAGGCCAAAGTGGGATGACAGAGAGGCAGCACTGATCTGATGCCAATATCGTACATCCAAAAGCAGACAGGGTGAGTCAGATGTCAACAGGGGTCAAGCTTTGGGGGTCTGTGGGGTGACAGGAGCATAGGGGATTGCAACTTTCCCCCCCAAACTATCCTCTCAGTGAAGCAAATAAAAACTTCATGAATGAGGCTCTGTTGGAAGAGAGGATGAAGGGGGAGTGTCTTCTGCTGTATCTTGCAAGAAGGAGGCAAGATGTGCATCATACTCGTCATGGATGTGATCAGGGAGAGTGGAGAACAGTAGATTATACTGTAGCTGTCGCAATTTTGGAAGAATGACAGACAAGACTGGTATGAAGACGTTGCAGGGGGCAGGGAGGAAGGATCCATATGCTTCTTGGACTGGAGAGACTGAAACGACCACATAAGACCTTTCCAAGCAAATGACAGACCTGAGGTGACCAAAGAATGTCCTCCTGGAGGTCATACTGACAAAAAGAACATGCTGTCCAAGCTGGATGGGCTGAGAGGGGGCAGATGAGGGTGGGATGTACCAGGATGCTTCAGGACAGAAGCTGGTAGGAACTCCTGGTAGATATATGTAGCCATGGTCCCTAGCAAAGGGGACAAGCAAAATGACTGATGTGGAGGCAGCCATATCAGAAGAATTAGCAAAATGAGCATCTTTTGGAGGGAGTGCTGTAGAAATGTGTGGAGTGTGCAAATCCTTTCCAATCTTGGAAGGTAGGATCATGTGGCTGAGCACTACAAGCGAGTGTGGGAATGGTTTCGGTGTCTGCAGAACTGGTGGAGATATGTTGAAAACTGGAATGCCATACACAGGTGCTTAAGAATTTTATTGGTGCTTAACCTGCCTCCTCCTTTTTCTTTGGCATTGACAACTTGTTCTTGTGTGAGGGATGACTACTGACATTGCTGGCTGTCCTTCTTTGCATGAGGGCTATGGTCTTCACCTCCATTCATCAGCTACATCCATGTCCACCTCACCAAACACCTTTGGTGTGTGACATTGTCCCAAGGGATTCTGGACTGTCGAGACTACAAGGTGAGACCTGGTGCTTTGTAGTGGTAGTGGTTTGTGACATGTGCAGCATGGTCTGCAGAATAGTACTTGTGATGCAAGCGGTGCGAGCAGTATACATAGTTTGTGTGTGGCGGAATGCGAGACATGCAGTATAGACAAAGTGTAAAGGAAACTCGTGGTGACCTTCTGAGTGCCAAAAGGTATCCTTCTGTACCTAAGTACAGGGCTTTATAGTCCGGACAAACCTGGAACCTAAGTAAGACAGGGTACAGTAAGGGAAAGCTGCATGACAGCACGTACACAGAAGACAGGCCAAAACAGAGGCCGAGGGTATACTACAAGCACTAAAGGAATAGAGACCATGATAAGAAAAAGAGTCCGAGGAAAAACAACAACTGGAGCACAGCAGCCACAGGTATAGCATTGCAGCGAGAGGGAGTGAAGGGCATGGGAAGGTAGTGCATGAACAACAGGTGAATGCTGAGAGGGGAGCAGACTGTAACAGTAGTCATGGAACAGGTTAATGATAGGGGCTTATGCATCCAGGGAATGCAGATTCCTCACACCTGCGGGGGACTTAGATGCTAACCATCCCCAGTCAGCCACATGGCATGGAGGACATAAATAGCTTGCTGCATGGTGATGGCAACAGTGTGGTACTGAGGGTTCAAGAACACTGGTGAGTTCTGCATAGAAGTGAAGGAAGCATAGAGCCAAGGGACTGCTGAGAACACCAGTTGAATGCTGCATATAGGCATCCAGACCGATGACATAAGTGCCTCATGGCCGCTAAGTATATAATTGTTAGTGCGCAGCTCAAACCTTCGCATCGATTTGATTCTTTCCCCCTTTATCATCCATCCCCCCATTGCTCTAACCATGTCAGCTAACCATGCCCCTCATCTCTCCCAACTCGTACATGCAGTCACCCCTGACCTGGTCAAAGCAGAGAAGGCCGACCTGTGACAGCAAATCGCAGCCACATTGGCTATCCTCATGGCTGAAGCAAGGTGTTTCCCTGAGGATCGCAAAGGAATGCAAGAGGAGAAGACAATGTGGCTGCGACGCTGGGAGGAGAAGACAGTGAGATGAATGTGCATCAGCAGTATGGTAGTGCAGAGGCTGATCGCATTTGTTTCTAGGCTATGCTTATGCCATTGGTCGAGCACAGGAAGGAGCTTGGCATCATGGTAAGGGTGGACGCAGCAGAAGCACCTATACTGGCCGAAGCAGATGACGTCTATGAGTGGTGGACAGTGGAGGAGGCCAAAGTGCATGCAAGGGCCAAGCAGGATGTCCAGATGGGGGATGAGAATGTGCAGGAGACTGGAGGGCCGGGTGCAAGCATCGCAGTGCCTGCAGCAACAGAGAAGATGTCGCACATAGAGGTGGTGTCCCATCCGGTGTGGAAGGTAAGTGCACTGGATGGAAGGTTGTGGTAATGATTGACACTGGAGTCCAAAGCGATCGTGGCAGACTGTCGCAGAGAGCGAAGACAAGGACAAGCCCAAGATCATCGTTCCTCCTGGCTCAATCCTCCACAAGGTCCTGTGTGCATGGTGCACAGTGAAGAAGACAGCCTGCATCGGACCTGTTGGGCGGATGTGCGACAGCTGTGCATGAATGAAGCAGGGGTGTGAGAAGTCGACAAAGGCCACAGGAAAGAAGGCGCAGGCAGGCACATTGGTCAGTAAGTAACTGACCCCACCTCAGGAGGTGCGAAGTTAATGGCTAGCAGCATGGGCCTCGAAGACTGCGAAGCCAAGCTTGTCCAAGAGAGTTGTAGACGATGATGATGATGACAATGAAGTCGAGGTGGTCAAAAGCCACACATGTGCGAAGGGGAAAGCACCAGTGCATAGCTGGCTCGATGCCAAGGTCATGGCCTAACCTGTCACAGTCAGCTGAGGCTGCTTCGTGCTGAGGCCACAGAGTCGCAGGCCACATACCTTCAGCCTGCAGGTGCATGTTGATCAACTCGCTGAAGCTCTGGAGAAGATTGGGGTGGAATAAGAACATTTATAGTTAGTTCAGATTTATTGTACTGTCCCATCCACATGTCAGCACATACTGCGCTAAATATACCACTTTGCTTGCTTCTGTGCGAAGTTGCGAATGACTGGACATGCTTGAATATGAGCTGCAGGGAAGTGCAGGCTGTAGGTGAGATATGGTACACGTGGGTACTGCCCGACTTGTCTTCTTCGTGTGACTTTCGACTTCTCTCAGTGGTATGTCCTCATGAAACAATCTTGATGGTAGGATGTGACAGATTCTTGAAGAGGAAGCGAAAGGGACTGTTTATTGGGTAGCTGGGATGGTCTTTGTGTATCAATTGTAAGGAGACTGGAAGGAAAATTGAAAGAAAAATAAATCAAGGGTCGCATGCTGACTGCACGATTGAAGAGGAAATGTGCAGGGTGGTTGCAAGTATATGTGGTATAGAGCGGCCAAAGATGGTATCAGCAAGACTAGTAAGAGAGATAGGAGAGACATTGTTTTGGCTATATACTTATTTGGTGTTTTGTTATTTTTCTGAATGGTTTTGGACTTTTTGTAAGTGGTTTTTATGTTTTTTGAGCAGGGACTAGCTATCAGTAGAATCACTGGACGAAACACTGGGGTGGAATAGAGGTCTCTGGACGAAACCCAGGGTAAAACAGATAAAAGGAAACGAACTATGTCTGATATCGGGTGGATCAAGTGGTATGCTGGTCACCCCTGTGGGGGACTTTGAATGCTGACTGTCCCCAGTCAGCATGGGAGAAGGAACGAGTGTAGTAGAAGAAGCCAGCAGGGAGGTGGGCAAGGCTGCAGAAAGAGGTATGGGTATCATGGGAGAAGAGGGTACAGGGGAATAGTGTGATGGACAAACTGTGGATACTGGAAGGGACGGATAGTCAGCTGTTCGTGGAAAAAGCCTCCACATCATCATCAGTGGGGACATCCTCAGCTTCCTCAAGCAGGCAGTCTAGCTCCTCATCATCCAACCCAGTAATGCGAGTCACGGTTGTGTGGGTCTGGGACTGTGGGTGGTAGGGAAGTAAGCAGAATGCAGAAAAGCGGAGTTTGGAGATGGAGCCATCCAGCTCAGCCAGCAGGTACGAACCCCCAGTGGTCCAACGAAGGACGACCATGGGACCAGTGTACCACGGCTTTGTCTTCCAGTTCAGCTCTTTCTCTACATGGGAGTTGTGAACAAGCACCAGGGCACCGGGAGCAAAGTTATGGTCTTTAATGCGATGCTGAAAGGCGGTTTCGAACTGCTGGATAGACTGGAAGCATGCATGGAGGATGTTGCTGCGGACCTGGTCTAAGTCATCCTGATGCTTCTGTAACTGGCGCGCTCACCAAGCTATCAGTTCTGTGGTAGTCAGTGGTGTCGCATCATCGCGGGATAGGGGTAAAAGGAAAGTAGCCTCGGCAAGGTCAAATGGGAACAGCAGTTTGACACCATGTACCATGAAATAAGGGGATAGACCCATGGATTTCAAAATGGTGACCCGCTCAGCCCAGAAGACGGAATGTGCAATGGTGTGCCAGCAGCAATCATTGTTCTCACAGCTCTTCATGATAGCCTCACGAACATCATAGTGGCAATGCTCTACAATGCTGTTAGCCTGAGAGTTGTAAGGAGAGATACGGATGTGGCAGATATGATATTGCGCGGCTAGGGCATCTAAGGCTTGGATGAACACAGGACCATTGTCAGTGACAATCTTGGTGAGTGGACCCCAGCGGCATAGGACATCCTCGAAGATGAAGGATGTGAGCATGGTACTATTTTCCATGTGCAACATACACCATTCGGGATAAGAGGTGAGCATGCAATGAGCCTGTACTATGTAGTGGTAGCCGCCAGCTTTGGGCATCAGCATCATGTCAATGTGAGCTTTATGAAACAGGCCCCCTATCATGGGTACAGTGGGGGGGATATGAAGCTTCTGTGTCTGGCAGATCTGGCATTCATGACAAGTGCGGACATACCACTTCACATCCTCGACAAGAAGAGGCCACCAGAAGCGAAGGAGAAGATGTGTGCAGACTGTGAAGACACCCTTGTATCCAAGGTCATCATGCACTTCTTTGATGAGATGATACCACTTGGATTCGTCAATGACTAGCTGGTTCCATCCATGTGGTTCTCTATGCCATAGATTTCCATCTAGGAGGAAGAAGCAGCTAGCTGAGTTGAAGAAAGATGAGTACTGCGCATCAGTAAGGTCAGGTGGTCACTCATGGGTCGCGAGGAATGCATGGATCATTTCTATCTTTGCTTCGTGTGCCCAAGCCTTTGTGGATTGTGGAATGGCAGGGTCATCAGGGGTATCGGAAGGGTTATTAGCATCAGCAGTCATAGAGAATGCGAAATAGAAGGATGCAGGCAGTGGGAGGCTTGCCTGATGGTAAGTGGGTGGCAGTAGGGAATGGTGATCTTCATTGGAAAGTGACATAGGAGGTGGGCGGTTGTTGACAACCTGTGTAGACAAAGAGTAAAAATGGTCTAGCCAATCCTCATGGTCATTGTCCTCAGGCGGGTCGAGCTCCGACTGCAGATGGCAGGATAAGCCATCAGGGCTGGCATGCCTGTCTGCAGGAACATGGACAAGTTTGAACAAGAAAAGGAGGACACCAGCAATCCAGCAATTGATCGTCGCATTGGGCTGCAGATCTGGGTTATTTATCATGCCCTTAATATACTTCGCATCTACCTCCACAGTGAAGTTAGTGAGACTGAAGATGTATATGCATACCACGTGCAATGCATGGAAGGGACTGTACAACTCAAGCTTGGCCTGGGAGTAATGGCTTTCCACTTCATTGAGGGTGATGGATCTGAAGCGACTTGGGTACCGTCTGCCATCTTTGCCGAGCTGGTAGAGGATGTAGCCAACTGTGATGACCAATGTGGCTACTGCTAGAATTACTTCATGACCACACTTGTAGTCGATTCTTCGGAGTGTGGGGGACTTTACAATTTTG
Source organism: Pisolithus orientalis (assembly GCF_024613125.1). Classification (NCBI taxonomy): domain Eukaryota; kingdom Fungi; phylum Basidiomycota; class Agaricomycetes; order Boletales; family Pisolithaceae; genus Pisolithus; species Pisolithus orientalis. The sequence goes on along the minus strand of NW_026260848.1, from coordinate 66,310 downwards.
TCCTTGAGTCATTGCATGGCAGCGCATTGCAGCTTGTCCCATGTGAATAGTACATCTTTCTGCATGAGTGCGACTGGTGGCCACATGATCTTGGCAAAGTCTTTGATGAAGATGCATAGCACACCGCAGACACTGAGGAAACTGCGAACCTGAGTCAGGTTGCAGCACTCAGGCCAGTCATGGATCTTCTGCACTTTGCTTTCTTCAGGAATGCGACCTTCAAAGGTGCACTTGTGGCCAACAATCACCACGGACAGAGTGGCTAGTATGAACTTTTTTGCCGAGATGGTGGCTCCGACATTCTGCAAACACTGAAGGATACAGTTAACGACTATATAGTGGTTCCAGATAAATTTCCGAATCCCAGGATTCTCCAGGATAGTCTCATAGGACCCATCTGTGTGCTGATAGCGGGTGGTCTCGGATTTTACGAGGATGTCATCTATGAAGGGCAAGGTATGATGCAGGATCTCATCCTGGAGAACAAATGCAGTATCTCCCTGGTATACCTGGACTGCATTTGCATGACCTTGTGGCAGGGTAGTAAGCTGGTGCAGCCTGAGTGGGGTACTGAAAGTGGTGAGGTCATGGGAATCCACATGAAGTGCACACTGGTCATACCCAGAGTAGAGGTCCATCATCGCATATACTGCATACCTGGCAAAGGATTCTGCGAGATGTTCTACGAAGGGCAGAATGGATGTGTCATGGATGGTCACTGCATTCAGGGGCTGTAAGTCATGCACAAGGCGAAGAGACTTTCTGTCTTTCTTTACTATGCAGAACCAGCGGGAGCAGTAAGCCGCTGTAGAAGGTTCATACATGCCAGACTTGATGCAATCTTTAATCATGTCTATGACTTGGGCATGTATTGCATTTGGGATAGGGATATTGCATTGGACCCAAGGCATGTGTGGAATCAAGGAATCTTTACTGGCGGAAAATAGCATTCGTCTAGGTGTCCATGCTCTGTAATGTCCCAAGCAAATGTGAGCTCATGGACCAAAACGAGCCAAGTTATGAGTTTAAGTTCTTCTGGCCAAAGCCAATCTGCAGGATCAAGGTCAAGTTCTGCAGCCCGTTTGGCAGTGAAGTGGATGCCCAGAGCAAAGTCTGGTGGATGGGTTGGAAGTGGTTGGAGACCAGCATGCAGGTCATCAGGCAGGCTGCACACGATGCAGTATTCTTCTGCCTTTGGGACAGGTACCATCTGAACCTTCTTGGCAACTGGCTTGTAAACAAGAGTGCAAACCGCAGGGTCTAGTTGATAAACACTGCTGAATGCAGCTATAGCAGAGGGGTTTAGTATTGTCTGAGTGGAAGAGAGGAAAGCGAAAGCAGGCAAGGGTATTCCAGTGGGTATGTTCCATGGTATGATTGCCATGGGTGAAGGGAAGTTCATAGAAGTGAAGGCTAGTGACGATACTGTAGGACTAAGGAATGGATAACAGCGGTTAAATAGGAAACAGGATGTTTTAGTAGGCTCTCCCCAACCACTTGGTGGATCATCAATATTCAAAAACCCCATTTGACTATACTCTGGTGACTATGGCAGTGCTTGCCGCATTTGCAGCATGGACAGCCCTCACACCACAGGGCATGTGGGCACAGTGTACTCACAGCTGTTGTTTGGGTCTCGGAGAGTGATCCACTGTCTGCTGTCAGGATAATCATTTGTTACCGCACTCATAAGGCAAATGGACGGATGTCCGAGGAGCATGTCGAAGTTGGCATGTTCAATTACTTGAACCTGTAGCATGACTGGCCTGGTGCCGAAGTCGAGTTTCAGGTTCTCTAGTACGCCTACAGTAGTGTCTTTAGACATGTTAGCAGACATCATAGTCATGAGATGATCGCAGCACAATGGAAGCCCAATCTTTTCCCAAATGTGCCCTGGGCATGGTGATGATTTCCTAAACCGGAATCTAGTACGCAGTTGATTGTGACATTGGTCCCAGGGACCTTGGCTTCGATGCAGCAGAGCGGCAGAGTGTGGTGAGCTACAATGGAGCTGTCATCACCATGAATAATGTGGTCTCCATATTTGTGCACGGTTCTTTGAGGATTGCGGCTGGTCAGTTCATTCACTTGTACTCCTTCTTCATCGTCACTACGAAACTACCTCAATCTCATTTGTGGTGACACATTTTGCCATGGTGATGTCTCTGAACTGTTTGCGAAACTCTGGGGCTACTGCAAATAATTCTTTGACTGGCATGGCAATGCTGGTTTCGAGTACACGCTCCACAATACACTTGGGTGTGGCTTTGTCTTCAAGTGGGAATGAGTAATGATACTGGTTTTGATTGTGAGCTGCTGGGTATGGTGTCTGCAACAGAACAACTGCCACAGGAACGGGATCCTTGTGTGCAGGTGTCGGAGCCAGACTAGTTGGAGGAACATATGGTTTCGTAGCAGTGGACATTGCTGCAGGTGTAGAGGGATTGGATGCCTGGCGAGTGGCACATGAACTTTGAACGCCAGGGGAAATGATTTCCTCTTTGACAGTGGCTGCACATGGGTCAACTTGTGGAGGGTTGGCAGGACTGTGCTGTGGGTCAAGCTGTGATTTCAACTCCATTAGCAGGCTTTCTTTCCATGGGGAATGACTGCTCCCTTGTTACCTTTATCCACTTGGTAGGTAGCCCAAGCTTGAGCAACATATGCTTGGAAGTCAGGGTCGGCTAAGTCTGTGACAGGTTCATCAGTGTCTTGGATGGTGTTTAAGAAGGCAGAAGGCAGGATTTCCAACTGCACATCAATTTTGGGATGAGCAACTGCAGAAGAGGTTAGCAGTGCCTTGCATGGAGCAGCAGGAGTCAGCAGCATGTGCACTGGCCTGGTCTCTGTCAGCCATGATGCAGTCAACAGCCTCTCTCAGTGAGTTACATTCAGGGAAACGTGGGATTTGGCTCCATGTCCACCAGATAGAGATGGTTGTCTGTACCTCTCGTGATCTTACTGGCATGGATATAAACTTCAACAAGCATGCACATCCTTGTCCAGTGGTTGGGGTCTGCACAGAAGCTGCAGCCAGGTCTGTGTTGCTGCAGTGGAGGCTGCATCTGGAAGTTGTATTCCTGTTTAACGACAGTACCAGCAGGTGGCACCTGTGGCATGTAAGCTGATGAGGGAGGTGCAGCTGGCGAGGCTGTGGTACCCATTGTCAGTACTGTGCTATGAAGAGCAGATCCTGTCAGAAGGAACTTGGCAGCTTTGATGACTTCTGTGAGCAGGTATGGATCATCAGGGTGGAGGTTGGTGTGGACTATAGAGAGTCGATGACTGAATACAATCTGTGATGGCCCTCGGGAAGCCATTCAGGAACATGGAATCCCGTTCTGTCTCTGCAAGCTTTTTAGTTTTAATGAGCAGGGCAGAAATCTTAGCAAATTTCTGCTGGTATTCTCTGAGGTCATCCTGGTTCCACATAGGCTTGGACTGATATTCTTCGACAAGGTACTGCAAGTCTGCATGGCAGTAGCAGTTGTCACCCTCGCAGCCAGGGTACAAACCCTTAACAGCTACTATGAAGGCATCCCAGTCGTCGGCTGCAGGAGCAGCTTCTGGGAGCATTTGCCAAACCTCGGCTTCTTCGACATCAGCGTAGCAGATTGCAGCTCTGATCTTGCCATGGTCATCAAGAGCAGCAAGAGTACCAAGGAAGTCAATGTCTTTGAGGTAGCACAGAAGCTGCATGGGAGAATCTCCACTAAATTTAGGTGAGTTTTGTGTTCCATGGAGCGGCATCTGAAACTGAGGATTAGCCATTGGTGGGTTAACCTGTGGTGGCGGTGCCAGATTGGTAATGGATGGAATGGGTATTGGTTGTGGGTGCGAAGCAGTTGGTATAGTGCACAAGCAAGCTGGCAGAAGTGTTGGCAGGTTACTAATTGGCTGATGGGTGGTCTGCGACCAAGTGAGTGGTCGCGGAAGTGTGGCGGATGGAACTGAGAGTCTGGGTATAGATTCGGAGGCATCAAAGAGACAGGAAAAAGAGGGTGTCAGTCATGGTGAATCAGATGATGTGACAGGTGTTAAAGGTGATGGTGGGGTTTTGGGCCTTTGGGGAGTCAAGTGGATAAAGCCACCAGGAAAATCAGGGGCAGTGAGATCTAGGTGATCCAACATGGTGGATATCTGATCTGCCGAGATATCAGGAGGAGTGATCACGGGTAGTACCCATGGAATGTCAGCAGGTAATTGCGCGTGATCCGGTGTTACAGGTGAAACAGGGTGGAAAATGTCAGAGTCTTCTGACAGGTTGAGATTGCGAAAGTGCAGGTGTAAATTTTCTAGTTTGGTGTGTTTGGTGGTGGGACTGAGCGACCTTCTGGAAGTGACAGCAGAATCCCTCATGGTGGGCTCCAGTTGTAGGAAAAGTCCAAGTAGCTGTATAATATGAGCTAGATGGCTTAGATAACAACAATAAAAAAATGAAGGGAATGAATTGCTCATCCCAAGGGATTCTGGACTGTCGAGACTACAAGGTGAGACCTGGTGCTTTGTAGCAGTAGTGGTTTGTGATGTGTGTGGCATGGTCTGCAGAATAGTACTGGCAATGCGAGCAGTGTGAGCAGTATATGTAGTTCATGCACAGCGGAATGCAAGATGTGCAGTATAGACAAAGTGTAAAGGAAACTTGTGGTGACCTTCCGAGTGCCAAAAGGTATCCTTCTGTACCTAAGTACAGGGCTTTATAGTCCAGACAAACCCAGAACCTAAGTAAGACAGGGTACAGTAAGGGAAAGCCGTGTGACAGTGTGTACACAGAAGACAGGCCAAAACAGAGGCTGAGGGTATACTACAAGCACTAAAGGAATAGAGACCGTGATAAGAGAAAGAGTCCGAGGAAAAACAACAACCAGAGCACAGTGGCCATGGGTATAGCATTGCCAAGAGGGAGTGAGGGCATGGGAAGGTAGCACGTGAACAATGGTGAATGTGAGAGGGGAGCGGATGTAACAGTAGTCATGGAACAGTTAATGATAGGGGCTTACGCATCCAGGGAATGCAGATTCCTCACACCAGTACACCACTCCTGTTGCAGAACTACAACCTGCCTCCACATGTGCGAAACTCACAGCAAAAACCTATTGTGTGCATTGGAACTATTCCTGGCCTGCACCAACCCAAGGACCTTCATTCTTTTCTCATTCCCCTGGACAATGAATGTGCTGAGCTAGCATATGGTGTCCAGACTTTCAATGCATCCCAGCAAGCCCTTTTCAAGATGCATGCATATATCATCATCAAATCTGGTGATATCATTACAATTCGAGTGCTTCTTAAATCTCAAGGGCCATAACTCAATCTTCCCTTGTTCATTCAGTGCAAGGTGAAAGCTGTTCATGGCTTAGGCAAGACCTATTATGTCCCTCTTCACCCACCATCTCAAAACCACAGTGCAAGGACCCTCTATCAACCAGCCCCTTTATGACACCATGATGACTTCTCAGATGTAATGGTGAGGATTGCAGTGGCCTGAAACAAAAAAAGAGATGGTGATGATTCGCAAAGGAGACTGGCATCAAAGGATTGCCAGGCCAGACTCATGTCAGGTCCTTGGATTATGCACAATTGTCCCCATGGGAATGGTTTCATTTGTTCTTAGAGAACATTGTCCTGAACCTTGTTGACTTCTGGACAGGCCAATTCAAGGGTCTTGGGATGGGTAATGAAGACTTCGAAATTGTGACCAAAATTTGGGAGGAGATTGGAAAAGAAACTGCTGCTGCTCTCTGACACACACCATCTACATTTGTCTGTGTGCTCGTGAATATTGCAACAGACTGCTCACTCTTTATGGCAGAGACATGGTGTTTTTGGTTCATGCATCTTGCTCTGAAGCTACTGAAGGGGCGCTTTCCCAAAGACAAATACTACAAGCACATGTGTGAGCTAGTGGCAATTATGAAGGCTACTTTACAGTTTCACACCCCACACGGACAACTTGATGATATCAAAAGATGTGTTATAGATTGGGTGCAGAAATATGAGAGGTATGTGCATTTCTGATTCAATTGTATCGCAACACTAATTTTTGTCATTAGATACTATTATCAATATGACATTGAATGCCTGCCAGCTTGCACGCTCATGATCCATGGTATCTTACATGTCATACAGGGTATCTGAGACTGTGGGCCAGTGTGGACCACTTGGACCTTTCATATGGAGCACTTTTGTGGGATGCTCCAGAATACACTCCATTCATGCAGCCACCCTTGGAGTAATTTAAATAAAGCATTACTTCATCACACATACCTGGAACAGTTGCAGATGTGATACAACCTTTCAGATGAGCTTGCAAATGAGGACAAGCATGAAGATGATGGTCCAATAGGATATGAACTGTGTCCTCAAGGATTGTGAGTATGCACCAATGTTACTTACATGCAAAAGTCATTCTCAAACTGACCAGACCCAGACCATGTGCTTCGGCCTCCCTATGAGATGGCACACAAGCTTGATTGTGACCTCCAATGAAAGGATCGCACGATACTTGGGACAAGTACTTGGCAAATGCAGCTCAGAGATCAAGAAACAGCTTCCAGTGCTTGCACTGTTTACAGCAGGCAAGCTTAGGGTCCGCCATGGTGGAGACTAATTTCGGACTAAAGAAGTGTCATGCAGATTTGGTGCATTAGGAGCAGAGGAATTGCTATGTCAGAGTAGGTCCATCATGGTCAGATACTCATAATGTCTCTAGTTACTAAATACCACAGTTCGAAACAGTGTTTGAGACCTGCACAGGTTCTGTCTTAACCCAAACTGGGTATGGTGACCTAGAAAAAATAATAGCCCTCGTTTTGCCTGCCACACAGGCTCTTAGGAGAACTCAGAGGCAAAACCATTGTTGTTTCACTTGTTAGACCATGGGACACAGATGGAAAGGTAGCCTCAGAAGAGGTCATGTTCTTTGAGTCTCAAAAAGCAAGGATAATTATGGATATCAGGAGCTTAAGAGCATGTTGTAGGCCTAGTCAAGATGCGAGGGAGATGGGGTATCATTGACAGGGCACCTGGGACAGTGATGACAACCTTTGCAGACAATATGATGGAAGGATATTTACATGATGAACATGGTGATGACGATGACTTCATCTTGTGAGAGAAGTAGTTGATTCAATATAATACCATATACATGGGAATCATGGTGCGACGATGTGCAGGATATTGATACATATATACACACTGGGGAGAGATGTGATCCCATTCCAGGTGCGAGCCCTGACTCAGTACACTCCAGATCCAAAAAGCTACCTGAAGGATGTCACAATGGACCTGCACCCACAATAGTCAATGACATCTCCACTTGAGAAGGTGACTCCTGCAAGTTATCAACATCGTCACACAACACTGTCCTGGTGGTGACAGAGCCCACATTGTGGCCATTGACTGGTGATGGTGGAGCTGGAGATGGCTTGAGAACTCTTCATGATGGGGTTGAAGGTAAGGGCGATGGTGGCAGCTGCAGGAGGGGCTGACTAGGAGGGGGGACAGGTGGATGGATGCCAAGATGGTGCCAAGAGCCAACATTGTTGAGCCCAGTGTTACAGGTCCTTGGGAGAGGATGCTGGGACAAAGGATAGTGAAAGTGGTGTGTTCAGTGGTACTTGCCTTCGCCAATTTCAGAATGTTCTGGTGTGTATGGATTACTTACCCACACCAGGGGTGAGCCAAAAAAGACAATGCACCTTCACTCAATTGATGATCTTGAAGCATCCAGAACTATCAACTTCTGCGACATCCCCAGTGTGTATCCAGCCATCCCTCAGCATCTCCTGGGTAGTCTTCTCATCTGATGGATACCATTTCTTTTCACAGGCCTTAGTAAATGGCGAAGAGGAGACGTACCTTTATAATATCCCATGAAGCAGTTCAGGCTGCAGACACATAACTCTCCATGTGGGTTCGGCTTATCATTAGACAGGTAATTCATCGCTGGAAGGTTGATGAGTTTGACTTCAAGAATTGGTTGAGGCAGGCCAATCGCCCTGCCACCAGTTGGGTCTCCCTGCGAAGTGCGCATGCAAACTCCACAATTCTCTGTCATGCCATCACTGCCCAGAGTCATTAATGGAACATAATTGAGTGATGCCGCAACCTCACTTACCCTGGATGAAAAATTAGTGAGGGAAGGAAAAGAAGTAGGTTCATCGCACCTTCTGTAATACCACAACTGAAAGCGATCTTGAGGAAATCAACCACTTCACTGCTAATGGGAGCAGAACTGGTGACCATCAGCAAAATGTTCCCTCCAAGTGCAGCACGAATCTGGAAGCCAAGCAGAGTGAGCCAATCGAGTACTGCATCAAGAAGCCTGCCATGAACCTTGCAGGAACACCAATGCTGTCCCATATGATGTGGGCAGTTACCCTGGTCTTGTGAAGTTGATCTAGTTTTCGTCTGCACTGCTGTTTGGAAAATAGCACCCTTCACACCCAGCACATTACCAGCAGACATGGCAGCTTGGTATACCCTATTCAGCACTCATGGTACTGATGGGAAAAAGTGAGGTTTCAAGGCGTCATCCATCAAGTGCAAGGGGTTCGCCAGTGGAGTACCCAATACATCCACCCACATGTGATTACCATCAATTCGCAAATCTGCTGCACACTCAAATCATGGAGATATGTTATTAGACTTCAATAGCATCCCATGAACCTCATAAATGTGTGCCAGTGGCAAGTATGACATGAGACAGCAGCCCAGGGGAAAGCTGGTACCAAAGGTGTTAGCATACTCCGCACTCGTGAGATTCATGTGGGTGATGATTGCTCCTGTGAAAAGATAAGTTAAGAACCACTGGCATCATGAATGGTATTCCACCTTTTGGCAAGTTTGTTGTTCCCTATCATCCAGAATGAATGAAGCAGCCAATCAAGAGTGCAATTAGGAATGTACCGAGGTATAGCACAAAGAAGCAACCTGATCAGGAGACACTGGGAGAGGTTCAATGAGGTTTCCTCGCCATATGTCTCAACTGTACAACTGAAGGTCAGTGTGCAGGCCTGCCTGTCAAAAAAAAAAACAATCACAAGTCGATTTTGTGACCATATACCAACTGTCTCCATGTCTGTTGCCTTGAGTGTGAAAACTGCGAAAACCTACTACATGATATGGGCAACAGATGTCAGCCAACGGTTTCATGAGTAGGTCAAGGAGGTTTGGGTGCATGAGCACCAGCTCACAGAAATGGGCAACAGATGTAGGCCAACTGTTTCAATGAGCTGAGAAATCATGAACACTTACTCCATGATATGGGTGACAGATGTCGGCCAACGAAGGCTCAGCAAAATGGGTGACAGATGTCAGCCAACAGTTTCATGAGCAGGTCGAAGAGGTTTGGGTGCATGAGCACCAGCTCACAGAAACAGGCAACAGATGTAGGCCAACTGTTTCAACAAGCTGAGAAATCGTGAACACTTACTCCATGATATGGGCAACAGATGTCGGCCAATGGTATCACAAGTAAGGTTCAGTGAAATGGGCGACAGATGTCAGCCAGCAGTTTCAACAATCCTGCAGAGTTAGTATTAGAAGCTGCTGAGATTTGAACATACGTGACATACTGTGGTCGGTTACATTGTGTGGACCTGTTTTCACATCAACAACAATTTTCTTGTTGCAAGTTAGCATGTCACATGTCAACATTTCATTAAGGAACTATCCATGGCCAGAACAAGGCAGAACACCAAGAAAACCATGTCCAGTATTGCGCCACGAGTGCAAATCATTCATGCTGCTCATGCCACCCCCATCCAATGTGCATCCATGCAGTCCACCTCAAAGGCTTCAACACTGAGTTCATTGACATCCATTCCATCCTCTCAGGGACAGTCCCCTCTGGCTGAGGAGTGGCGTAACTGGGTATGTACTATAGGTCCATCCTCCTATCACTGCTAACATGATAAGTAGTATTGCTACCTTTGCCACAATGGAGCTAAATACTTATTTGAGTGCTGTTCCTGCCCTCGCATTGTATGCGACCCCTGCTTAGGATTAGCGCAGTGGCTCATGGACAAGGCCCATGCCAAGGACATAGACTTCCAGTTTCCTGGTTGCCATGAACTCAAAGAGGGTGGTGCAAAGTGCAAAGAGCTACATCCATACTTTGTGAGTTATTCATCATTCACAATCTGAATAGAGCTGACATGAGTCCAAGCCATTCATGTGCACGGTACTTGGGAAGAGAATTCCCATGTTGGATAAGCCAGTCATCATCTTGGGGATTTGTGAAAGGGCATCTAAGTCTCAAGTGTGTGCCAAGTCCACCCTTATTCTTGAGCTTGTCTGCACAGGAGTGGAAATTCAAGGTTCATTGCCATTGCTCCTCAACATGACCATCAAGGAATATCACACAAGCAACTCCCTTCTGTATCAAAAAATAATCTTCAATTTTGGTACAGATCAAAAGTTTAGTCAGTGGAGTACGAGGATCAAAAAACTGGGTGAAAAGTTGGGCATGTATGCCTTCAAGCACAAGATCATATTCATTACTGTTCATAGTGAAGTCACCCACAGTGACCTGTTTGCAGGGAAGGGTGAGAGTGGTGAGGATGTTGCAATGGAGGTTGGTGAGGTACATGACTGACATGAGGAAGTTACTCTCTCTCATCCATTTCAGTTCATGAAATGTCCTGTTCGCTTCTCCCCTGCAAAACATGGTCTATGGTTCTACACTGTTTATGTTGACTTGTGGCCCCATGGTTTCCTTTGAACAATCATTAGTGGCATTGAAGCAATCTATCATGCAGTCAGTTATTAATGATTGATCTATAAAGAACCTTACTAACTGTTGCCAAGACTCCAGCCAGAGTATATGGTCGCATTCACCACCAAGGATTTCCTCAATGCAGTCATCAAAATTTTCATCATGTGTCATATGGTGTCAAAGTCTTGATTGAAGGACATGCTCTGGAGAACATTATCCATGACCTACTTGACATCTCACTCAAACTTTGGATGCACACTGATGTGATGCTCTTTCATCTTTCAGGCCTAGGATTGCCAAGGGTGCCCATGGTTACTTAGCCCTGCCCCACTCACTGCTGCCCCCTCTCCTCACCATATACAGGTACTCATGGTACCACAGCCATTGGGCACCCATGGGGCACATCTCTATCCATGGGGTGCCTGAAATGTGGTGCCATCCATCCATGGGCACGATCAAAGCTGGACTCTCATCCACCAAGTGGTTATCACCCGAAGACTCGAGTGTCCACATGCCGCAAGTGCACCTTTGAAGTGTGTACTCAGCCTCTACCAGTTGAATATGACATGCTCCATGGCAACCCTACATCTGGGTGGCTCAAATACACTGTTTGCGCTGCAGTGCCACTGTGATTTCATGCGTTTGTCTGTCATTTATATGCTTGATACTTCCAAAGTAATGTAATACCACATCTGCATGCAATCTCACTTTATTGGTTTGACAACTTGGTGTGAGTAAACAAGGTGACAATGTCATGTACTAAATATCAGTGCCAGTAAACTTCAAGTACTGAAAATCAGTGCCAACAAACTCGGGGCACTGGTTTTCAGTGTTGCAAAATATGTGGTACCAGGAATCAGTGCCAGCAACTGAAATTTAGTGCTCCAAAAAATGCACACTGAAAATCAGTCCCACGAAGACAATGCTGAAAAGAAGTGCCCACTAGATCAGTGCCAGTGGTACTGATTTTGCTCAAATCAGTACCACTGGCACTGATATTCAGTGTGTTTACTTCCCGCAGTGTACAGCAATAATGTTGGCACTTACAGAATACCTACAGCCTCACCATTTTCACTGTACAGTACACTTTTTCATAATGTATCTGGTCATAATGTATAATTCTCATAACATATGGACTTTAGGCAATTCCCACTGTGGTATGCAGGGAAAATGCAGTATTTTTGTATAATGTATAATGTATAGCCCACAAACTACTTTCATACAGTATGAGATACCCTGTTAGCAGTGATGAGCATATGGAAGTTGTTAGGATGACTTGCCACCTGGCAGATTGGAGCCCACCACTAGCCTGCACTAGCACAAATAGGGTACAGAAGTGAAAAAAAAAAAAAAACTGTGTTCATTACAGACCACCATGCCAGCTGAGCTTGGGGAGCATAGACCATGGCCAAAGCCAGCTCCCTACAATCAGCAACCAAGGGCACAGCCAACCAAAAGCACTCCTGCCACATCAGCCATCTTGGCAAAGCCAAAAAGACATGAAAATCTCACTCTTAATGATTGGCTAACAGTCTTTGCATACATTGACAAGCACCCAGACCTACCCCAAGACCAAGTTGTTTCATACTTCAGCTCATGAGTGGAGGGTGTTTTGAAGTTCACTGAGGCAACTCTTTCCTGAAAACTAAAGGAAAGGGAGGAGCTGGAAGCATGAGTACAAAGCCATCCAGATGCACTTTTGAGGAAATGCCCTTGTGCAGTCACAGGTCCAGAGGTCAAGAAAGCACTCTTCAAGTGGATCAAGCACATGGAAGAAACGGGGGAGGTGGTGAATGGCCCAATGCTGCAAGAGAAGTGGAAACAGTTTGAGGATGAGTTCAACATTCCAAATGAAAAGCACCTTCATGGTGAAGGGTGGATTGCACCTTTCTGCAAGGCATACAAGATCAAGGAATACTGGCAACATGGAGAAGCTGGATCCATTGATCCAAGTACAGTGGACAGTGAAAGGGCTTGTGTGCAGAAGGTCCTGGCAACATTTCCACTCAAGGACAAGTGGAATTTCGATGAAACAAGTCTGTTTGCATTGTGAGTGTCACACAACCAGATTTTCACAAGTGCACTCACCTTTTGACAATGGGTAGTGCTCCTCCTGATCATGGACTTGCAGCAAAACAAATGAAAGGGAAGAAAAAGGAAAAATTCCAAATTACACTTGGGCTTGCCACAAATGCAGATGGGAGCAAGAAGATGCCACTGTTCTACATTGGGTGGTCAAAGAAGCCACACTGCTTTGTAAACAAGACACCACAGCAGTATGGATTCTACTACCATAACAATCAAAAAGCATGGATGACTGCAGATTTATTTGAGGAGTAAGCACAAATCTAAACTTGTCAGCCCCACTAAACTCATACCAACCACATCTCAGGTGGGTGAAGATGTTCAATAGGAAAATGGGTAATGAAAAGTGTTATGTGTGCCTCTACGTGGACAACTTTAGCAGTCACTTGATCACCTACAAACCATGACACATTCAGCTTGAGTCCTTCCATCCAAATCTTACCTCACATGTCCAACCAAATGATGCTGGCATCATCTGTTCATTCAAAGCCCACTATAGACCGGGTTTTGCCAGCATTGTGGGACACTACCTCTGGGTAGCATGTGATTAGGGGGAAAGCTGTAGGGTAATCCCTAGGCTTGACCCAAGGGGTGCTGAGTAGGAAGGAGATGTAGAATTCAATGGTAGAGTTGATCAGGAAGTTGAATGTAGGGATGCAGGGTGCAGAATTTAATTCTGCAGTGTTGTAGATGATTTGGGTCCGAATAGACTTGTTTATGAAATTCTGAGTGATGATCTTGGCATGAGGAAGTAATTCTGAGTGACTTGTGAGATATGAAGGTGATGTCACACACCAAAGGTGTTTGGTGAGGATACAGCTGATGAATGGAGATGAAGACCATAGCCCTCATGCAAAGAAGGACAGCCAGGAATGTCAGCAGTCATCCCTCACACAAGAACAGGTCATCAGTGCCAGAGAAAAGGAAAGGGAGCAGGTTAAGTGCTGGCTAAAATTCTTAAGCACCCATGTATGGCATTGCAGTTTTTGACATATCTCTGCCATTTCTGCAGATACCAAGACCATTCCCACACTCACTTCTAGTGCTCAGCCATGTGATCTTACCTTCCAAAATTGGAAAGGATTTGCACACTCCACATGTTTCTACAGCACTCCCTCCAAAAGATGCTCATTTTGCTAAATTCTTCTGATATGGCTGCTTCTACATCAATCATTTCGCTTGTCCCCTTTGCTAGGGACCATGGCTACATATATCTACCAGGAGTTCCTACCAGCTTCCATCCTGAAGCATCCTGGTACATCCCACCCTCATCTGTGCCCTTTCAGCCCATCCAGCTTGGACAGTGTGTTCTTTTTGTCAGTATGACCTCTAGGAGGACATTCTTTGGTTGCCTCAGGTCTGTCATTTGCTTGGAAAGGTCTTATGTGGTTGTTTCAGTCTCTCCAGTCCAAGAAGCATATGGATCCTTCCTCCCTGCTCCCTGCAATGTTTTCATACCAGTCTCGTCCATCATTCTTCCAGGATTGCGACAGCCATAGTATAGTCTACTGTTCCCCACTCTCCCTGATCGCATCCATGACAAGTATGATGCACATCTTGCCTCCTTGTTGCAAGATAGAGCAGAAGACACTCCCCCTTCATCCTCTCTTCCAACAGAGCCTTGTTCATGAAGTTTTTATTTGCTTCACTGAGAGGATGGTTTGGGGGGGAACGTTGTGATCCCCTATGCTCCTGTCACCCCACAGACCCCCAAAGCTTGACCCCTGTTGACATCTGACTCACCCTGTCCACTTTTGGATGTACTATATCAGCATCAGATCAGCGCTGCCTCTCTGTCATCCCACCTTGGCCTAGAAGCAATCTCTTCGAGATGTGACATGCACAGCCTCCCCTAATATGATTCCAGTGCACTTTCCCAGTTCCTGACATTACTTGACTCATACTTTGATGTTCTGACTGTCTCTGACTCACCTACTGCCAATACTTACCAATCTTTTGACTTTGCTTACTGATTCTTTGCTTTTTGGCTTGCTAATCCTTACCAATGCTTACCAATGCTTTCCAAGACAATTACCCATCACTTACATTCCTTACTCACCAGTTACCAATCACTTACCAAGTGTTTGCACCTTGTTTTCCAAGGGCAACACCCCTGTACTGTATATAAATCACTGTACTTAGATAGCAAAAAAAAGGAGAAGACATCAGAGAGCCCCTCTTGCTTGCATTTTATCATCACTCAGTAAATCATTCAGCAGCTTTGATAGTTGAGACTTTATTAAGGGTCTAACTATTGTCTACTTTGCTTATCCTTGTCTATCATCAATATACTTCACTCCAAGCCCTCCATGAGCTCAGTGTAGCTTAGGACATCAAATTAAGTCATCATCCATCCTTCTGTAGGCTGACAGCAGTCTACCCTATTGCATTCTCTTGCATTCCTGCTCCTTCTTCATCAGGAGCACCCCCAACCCTCAGCACTCGTCTTTGAGTGTTGTAGCTCACAGAAACCCTCCCAAAGAACAGGTTCTACCTTCTAGGTACCACATAGGCACACCACCACTCACTCTTTTTGTCTTTTGTGTTGGTTTTGGTTGGTTTTCACCACTGAACCACACTTTGACTCACAGTGAGACACAGATACATGGAGGACACAAAAGACCTGGTAGACACAGATTGATGCTAGAAATGCAGATGACACAGTAGACACAGAGGATGCAGCAGACACTTTGAATACTTAGTCACATGAATGACTCAGATAGTGACTCCAAAAGATGGGTGGTATTTTTCTGTCACTGAGGTGGAATTATATAGTACATGGAGAGCAAGGTACTGATCAGGATAATATGGGGTGGGATGAAGTAAAAATTCTGAAAAATAAAGGGAGATGTGACAGATGTCAACCCACTACAGAATCATGTGAAAACAAACTGAAAAGCAGTAACTGAGAGAAAAAAAAAGGGAAAGATGGGTATCTTTCAACAAACAAGCATACTGTGTACCATAGAGTAGTGTACATGAAGGATAGAGGCTGTAGATGCAAAGGGGTTCTTGCATTGTGGAGAACGATTCATGGGAAAGGAATGAGAGGGGTAACTGGAGTTTATTACTGGTGATCTGCATGATTGCCTGGCTACATGGTGAGGCAAAGGATGAGGTGACATGAGTGCAGAATTCCAGATAGATGTATGTCAGGTTGATGTTGACATGGAATTCCAGGATGATGACTGGTGTGTGTTATTGATGGACAGGGGAGCTCTGAAGGTTCAACAGGCAAGGCAGTGCATGAGGCTGATGCAATAATTCTGAAGATGACAGACATGGAACTCAGATAGGGGTCAACTTTGGTAACAGTGGAATTTTGGTGTTGGCATCCCTATTTTGGCCTCAGGGAGTATACCACTCCCTACACCTCCCAGGGTCTTTGAATGCTGACCATCCTTGGTCAGAGGTCATTGAGTCACAACAGAAGGGTGGTGGAGATCTGGCAGGTGATGTAAACAAAGATGGCTTGTGTTCAGCCATGTGCCTTGTGTGAGTAAAAACACTGCACACAGATAATGTGTCAGCAACAGCCCTGCAGAAAAAAAACTCACCCAGAAACTGTCTCATTGTCAGACTTATCCTTGCTACCCCACCATCCCACTCTCAGATTCTCGCTTCCTTTGCCAACTACCATGCAAGTTTACTCCATCAATGATGTGCATCCCATGTTCAGCATGAGGGACCAGGAAACCATGGCACTCACTGTAGCTCTAGGGCATGTCTGGGACCTGATTGAGGTGGTGCCACAGCCAGAGGAGAGTTTGGAGACCATCTATGCATGGGTAGAGGACTGGGACAAGACATGGGTGAGTAAACCTTCCACAGTAGTGTGTCACATGTTGACAGAGTTCTGCAGGCCAGCATTTGCTCATGGTGGAGATATGTCAATGACAATGGAATTTCCATATCAAAGGTTCACGATGAATGCATGCATGACTACACCAAGGAATCTGCGATGTGCCAAAACCTTCTAGTCCTGGGTGCCATTGCCATTGCTAACCTCCAGCACCCAGTGGAGCAGAGATGGATCCATATTGATGACATTTTCAAAGACTATCAGGAGAGAGTAGAGTTGAGGGTGTAGCTCAAGGCAGAGAGGTTGACAAGAGAACCTTCTATGTGCATGTGCAGACAGGCAGCAATGGCAATAGGTGAAGGTCAAGGCTGCATGCCCAGCAACACTGGAGCAGGGGAGTCTTTGAGGGGGACTGGAGGACAAGGGAGGCAACAGATGGATAGTACAGGCAAGGGTAAGGGTAAGGAAAAGGTACATCCTACCCTCCAGGGGACTCCAAGTGTGATGACTAACATTCAGAAAAACTCTGCAGGCCACAGATGAAGTTGACAAGCTGGAGAACAATGAAGGCAACCACCCACCTAACCCAGACCCATTGAAAACTGGTGCTCTGGCACCCAAAGCCAACCTTCCATGCAGGGAGTGCACAAAGGCAAATGCAGAGTGTGAAGGGCTACCTGTGGAGTCGTGCAAGTGATGCAGGCAGGCCAAATGGAAGTGCAGCAGGTCACTCAAAGTGGGTAGGAAGGTGAGTACAAGCTGATCATGACATGAAGAACAAGGGCACTGAACTGTAACACAGTGCAAGAATGCTGGTAGTGGAGAGACAGCTGCTGGGCCATCACACAAATGGACCAAGTCAGTGACAGTGATGACCAAAACTCCAGCAATGACTGGGCTGAAACTTTGGATCCCTGCTCACAAACCACCCCCTAGGCAAAACTCCAAACTGACTCCCAGGCACCCAACATCTCATGCTAGTCCTCCTTCAACCTTGAACATGCCTCCTCCTCCCACACCTTGACCACCTCTTTTCCTTCCATCAGCAACCCCTGCACCTTGAGCTCACCCTGAGCCAACTCCACCACCTATGGACAATCTGGGAGATCTTAGCAACAGTGGACTCCTTGGTAGACCAACCGGATTATTGGATGATCCACCCACACCTGACATCAGTGTGCAGGACCTGTCCAAAGTTCGCCCAGTAGAAGAAACTCTGCTGGTTGCAAACCTGGGTGATACAACTACATGCAAGGCTCTTGCTGAGCACATTCAACTTCCAGAGAACAGGGCAGATGATGAAGAGTTTGAGCTGACCCAGATCCATCAGATGCTGGGGCTGTTGGCTATGTGAGTAGAGCAGCAGATTGGTGCAGTTCAGGGGCGACACGAGGAGCTGAAGAGGGTGAAGGATCAGCTCAAGGATATGTAAGTATGTGTACAGTAGCATAAACAAACTGCAGAATTGTTCTAGATGTGTCTTTGGGTATTTTGAACAGAATTATCATTAAGTAAGGAGCAGGAAAAGAGAATGAATCAGCAAGAGACAAGAGACAAGAGAGAGATGAGTGGATTTTTATTTATTTTTTATTTTATAGCTGATGACTGTTTTCTTGTGAGCAGAGACAGTTTTGCTTTATATGAGATGAAGATGGATATACATATAAGCAGAAAGAAAGATGGAAAAAGAGAGAGAAAAGAAAAGAAACAAAAAGGGTAGAGAGAGATATGCTACTCATCTGACTCATCCTCAGGGATGCCAGTGAGTGTGGGTCTGGTAGTGAATTGTCTTCCAGGCAATCTAAGTTGCATGTGGAAATTCCAGGCAACTGCATGACTTCAATATGAGAGGTGTTCTGTGGGAAATAGGGGTAAAGATGGAAGGCAGCAAAATGGAATTTGGACACAGCACCATCTAATTCTGCCAGGATGTATGAGCCTCCTTTGGTGTGATGGATGACAATCATTGGGCCTAGGTACTGCGGTTTGGTCTTGCGATCAAGCTCTTGCTCGATACATGAATTCTGCACAAGGACAAGTGACCCTGGTTTGAAGTCAAAGTCTTTGATTGTACATTCGAAGTTAGTGACAAAATCTTTGACAGAGGTGAAGCAGGATTTAAGCACTAGGTCATGAATGTGGGCAAGGTCTTCTGGACATTTCTGAAGTTGGCAAGCATGGTGAGTGATGAGTTCTGTCATCAAGAAAAATTCTGCCTCAAAACATCAGTAAATCACTTTTGCTGGCCAGAGCTGTCCAGCACCAGACAGATTCCCTAGGACTACCAGCTCACAAAGTGGTCTACTGATGAAGGGGCTAAGAATGTTGCCTCAGTGAGGTCAAAAGGGAGTCTAGGTTTGATGCTGTGAGCCATGTAGAACAGAGAAAACCCAGTTGCCTTGTGAATTGTAACCCTCTCTGCCCAGAATACTGCAGGAGCAACTTCTGACCATTTTGATGCCTCTCCTCCACAACTTTTCACCAATGCCTCCCTCACATTGAAATGCTGTCACTCAACAACTCCATTAGCTTGTGAGTTATAGGGGGAGATACATATGTGGTGAATTCTGAAGGTCTTGGAAAGCCAGTCAAGGGCAAGGACATAGGGTCTGCCATTATCTGTAATGATCTCCATGACTGAACCCCAGCAGCACAAGATCTGTTTGAAGGTGAATTTTTTGATGGATTTACCAGTTTCTGTGTGAAGCATAGCTCACTCTGGATAGCTAGTGAGTGAACAGCAAGCTTGGGTGATGTAGTGAAACCTGTTTGACTTCAGCATTAAGAACATGTCCATGTATGCTTTGTAGAATAGGGGTTCTGGAATGGTGATGACTGGTGGAATATGTACATGATCCAAACAGCAGATTTGGCATTCATGACATGACTTGACATACCAGCAGACACCCTGCTCTAACATAGGCCACCAGAAATGAGTCATAAAACACATGTGGGTTGAGAAGATACCCTTGTGCCCTAGCTTGTCATGAGCCTGATGAAGAATTCCAAGGCATTTGTGTGGGGTGACTACTAGTTGGTGACATCCTTGAGGCTCTTTTCTCCACAGCTCTCCTCCTTTAACAAAATACTGCATGGCGAGACATACTAGGCTCTCCAATTCCCCTTCCTCCAATCCTTCTGGTGTCTTCTTCATCTCCAAAAACTCCACCACTTTTAACCTCTCCTCTCTCTGGATCACTTTCTCTGATTGCAGAATTTCCATTTCATAGTTATGCAGTGGAGATTGTTCAGAGAGGAAAATGCCTAGACTCTGTGGTATGGCAGAGGGTGAGTCTGACAGGGTACTTGGAATTTCCAAAGGGTAAGGCTGAGACTCGAAATGGGCCTCCCTATGATTCAAGAGTTTGACAGCAAAAGCTCTGCATTCATCTATCCAATCCTCATAGTCCCCTTCCCCATCCTCATCTTCTTCTGCTTTGGGCCTCCTCAACAGTCCATCTGGTGCTGCATGTTTGTGAGCTGGGACATGTATGAGCTTGAAGTCAAATAGAAGGATTCTGGCAATCCAGCAATTGATGGTTGCATTGGGCTGTAAATCAGGATTGTTAATCATCCCCTTGATATACTGTGTGTCAACCTTGACAACTAAATTCCACATGCCAAAGATGTGTAGTCTGACATCATGTAATGGTGCAGAAAAGACCAAAGAGCTCGAGTTTAGCTTGGCTGTAGTGGCGCTTGCAGTCATTGAGAGTTATTGAGCCAAACCTTGCAGGGTAACATTTTTCATCTCCCCCCTCCTGCATGAGGAGGTATCCTACAGCAATATTCAAAGTGTCAACTGCTAGAATGACCTTCCATTTGGAATTGTAGTTGATAGTACATAGTGCAGGAGACGAGACAATAGCCTGGCATAGATATTCCATGGCTTCTCTGTGTTTGTTGTGGAATTTGAAGGGGACATCATTCTTGGTCAGCTCAATGAGGGGACATGTGTGTTTAGCAAAGTCTTTGATAAAGATCCTGCAATACAAGCAAAGACCTAAAAATCTGTGCACTTCAGTAACATTTGTGCAGTAGGGCCAGTCTTTAATCTTTTGGACTTTAGCTTCATCCAGAATTCTCCCCTCAGATGACACCTTATGCCCAACCACTATGATAGATGATGCAGGGATGATGCATTTCTTTGCTGAGATGGTAGCTCCTGCATGATGCAGATGATGTAAGATGCAGTTGATGTTCTGCAGATGTTCCCAGATGAAATGTCTGATCCCAGGGTTTTGTATGATTGTCTGGTAGGTACCATTGGAATTTTGGTAATGAGATTTGGGGCCCTTGATTGGGCAGTCATCAATGAACAGGATGGTAACTTCCAGAATTTCATCCTTCAATATCCAACAGATGTCTCCATGGAAAATCTGGACAGCATTTGTGCAGCCCATAGGTAGCTTAGTGAGTTGTAGAGTACTGATAGGGGTTTGGAAAGTGGTAAGGTCATGGTATTCATCATGGATGGTGTGATGATCATATCTGACCATAAGATCTAAAATTCCATAGACAGAATGGCAGGCAAAAGCTTCTGCAATTGAGTCAACAAAAGGGGGAATGGCTGAATCCTGTATAGATACTGTGCTTAAAGGTTGTAAGTCATGGACAAGATGGAGAGATTTTCCATTCTTCTTGACTACACAGAACCATTTTGAGTGATAGGATGAAGTAGACAGCTCATAACACCTGTGGAAATCTTTTCTTTGATTATGTTGACAACATTGCAAAAAATGGCTGGGGGTATGGGGATATTCTGCTCAACCCAAGGCTTGTAGGTGCTGATAGGTATCTTCAGGGCAGAAACATATCTTCTCGAAAGGTTCTTCTTTCTGAAGCATCCCAAGTGAAGGTGGCCTCATGTGTCTTGACCAGCCATCATACCAGATTCAACTCCACAGGCAAGAGGAACTTTGAAGGGTCCAGATCAAGCTCATCAGCTCTTTCCTGGGTAAACCTGGAACCTGGCATGAATGGAGGAGGGTGAGCAGGTAATACAGGTAAATCTGCAAGAGGATCTTCAGCCTCCCAACGCTCTACCTGGAATTCCACAGGCATCAACATTGGTACAGGCCTGACCTTCTTTGCTACAGGTTTGTACTTTAAAAAATGAAGAACAGGATTGAACTGGTAAGTAGAACATAAAGCTGAAATTGTTAGTGGTGAAACAGTAGTGCCAGTGGAAAATAAGAAGGGGTCATTTGAAGAAACAGAACTTACATTGAATGGATCAACAGGGGGCATACTGTTGCTTTGTAGATTGTAGATAAATGCTGCAGTGGAGTTTTCAAAAGTGTCTGTAGGTGAAAGGGTAGTAGTCTTCAAAGGTAATAAAGGAGGATCAGAAACATAGAGAGAACACATGGAGAAAAGATTATCATGGCCTCCTTGCAATCCAAATGAGTCATTGACCAACACTAAAAACCCTGCTCAGGCTGTTTCATATGGCAATGCATTTCCTTGCATGCAAAGTAGTCTTCTTTGTCTTCAGAATTTATGAATTGTGGAAGAAGTTGTAGTCTGTTTTGAGGGCATGTCAGAATTAATACCTGTCTGCCCATGTTAGGGTCACAAATCTCTAGAGACTGCTCTCCATCAGGGAAATCCTGAAGGATACTAGTGAGTAGGCAGAAGAAGGGTTGTCAAAGAAGTAGGTCAAATGGAGCGCAATCGATGACTTGAATCTGGAGATGGGCTTTGACATTCCCTATGCACAAGGAAGTGTTCTCTATGACTCCTAGAGTACTCTCTCTAGACTGGTTAGCAGCTTTGAGGGTCATGCTCATGTCAGAACAAAGAGGAGCCCCTAGAGCTTCCCATAATCCTTGATGTAAGGCTACCACTTGGCAACCACTGTCTAGGATACACTTGACATGGAGTTTGTCCATTAGGATGCCATTGATGGCATGTAATGGCACAGTAGTGAGGCCTACACACTTCCCTTCTGTGTCTCTGACCCAATACTGTTCATAGGACACCCAGGTAGCAGAGGCAGTAGCTTCTGATGCTGTTTCTAAACTCCCAATTGTTATCTTCTTCATCACAGCTAGCTCTCTGACCCGCTTGAAAATCTCCAGGCCAACAGCTAAGAGGTCTCTGGTGGAAATTTCCATCTTGGCATCTAAGACCTGGTTTACAAGTCATTTGGTAGCCACTGCTTTGTTGAAACTGCTCTGATAATGAAATTGGGGTGCAGAATTTGTTGTAGGCTTGGATTTCTGGAGATCTGTGGGATTAGAGATGATTGGAGTATTAGTAATGGCTGGGATCTCTGTAGAAGGGACAGAATTGGTTGGTGTGGAATGGATGACTGTCTTAGAGGCAGCTGGCATGCCAGCAGGTGCAGGAGCAGTCACTGGGGTTTGCTGGTGATGAGCTGGAATTTCTACACCATCAAAACAAGCATTCTTCTTCTTCTTGATATTGTTCTTCAATTCTTCTACCTGAGCATAAGCTCTTGCTAAGGCATGTTGGTCTTCTTCATCAGCACCCTCCTCATGTTCTTCATTGATTAGGTAGGAAGAAGGGTGCAAGTTGACCTGAAATTCTGGGGCTCCTTCATTGCTGAAGAACATCATACTGATGAGATGGGGATGGGGTGGGGAATCATCACTGTGAGAAGAGCTTGACTGCTGACCAGGTTGCTGTACAGAGATGAGATTGGCTGAGGCAATAATGGATTTGCACATGGCAAGGAAGTTGTCTGGTTCATTGTTAAAGGCAATGACTGGCACTACTGCTGTCAAAGCCACCAAATTGAAGATTGGTGCCCCATCTGACTTTAAAGGTGAGAGCTGGCAGTACTCAGTCCAGATGTACCTCATGGTAAATGAAGAAGTCTACAACATGGACACCAAAAAGGTTGTCTACATGCTCTGCATTTGACTCTAGGCTGGCAACACTGGTGCACACTGTGGTTGGCAGTGAAAGGCCTCTGTTCTGGCTTGAGGCGATGAGTCTGCTTGGTTTAGTTGGGAATGCTACAGATGTTCTTGCCTGTACTGCAAAGTGGCTAAAAGTGAGTATTCCATAATTTATGGGTAACATCTTCTGAGACCTATGAAAGGGCCAAAGTGGGTCTGAGGATACATTAGCATTGGCACAAGATGGGATACAGTTCATTTGGAACTTTGGCAATGCAATCTCACAGAGTGCAATGCATGTCTACATCTCTGCACTTCCATTTTGTCCATCAAACAGCTTGCTATCAAAAGTGCTCAAGCCAAAATTCCATTGTCTTGCAGAGGTTTTTGCAGGAGGGTTCAGGGACTGGCCTTCTGTTCAGATGATTCTGGAGGGTCATGACAATTATGTCACATCAGTGGCATTTTCCCCTGATGGGAAGAGGATTGTCTCAGGCTCAGATGACAAGACTGTGAGGGTTTGGGATGCTGAGAGAGGTGTGCAGGTTGGCAGCCCTCTGGAGGGTCATACACATTTGGTCAGATCAGTGGCATTCTCCCCTGATGGGAAGAGGATTGTCTCAGGCTCTTCTGACAAGACTGTGAGGGTTTGGGATGCTGAGAGAGGTGTGCAGGTTGGCAGCCCTCTGGAGGGTTGTACAGATTATGTCAGATCAGTGGCATTCTCCCCTGATGGGAAGAGGATTTTCTCAGGCTCTTCAGACAAGACTGTGAGGGTGTGGGATGCTGAGAGTTATGAAGAAATGCTTTGCAACCAAGACACATTTGAACCACCTGCAAACAATCCAAAGAGTGCATGTGCCTTGCCTTCCCCTGCATATGATGAGCATTTCCCATGTCTTATGGATCTCACTTACACTGAAACCATTAAGCACATTCAATATGTTTTTCCTTCATGTCTTCTCATGCATCACATGATGCTGGGCAACTCCAACTTCCAGACCAGTGTTCCTGTGCCAGAAATGCATTGGTTGAGAGGGGACTGCTTTGTCTATCATGTTCTGAAGTGCCATATTGACCTCCATAACATTTTTAGCCTTCCAAGTACTGATTAGTCCCAGAACACATTAGGCATAGGGGAGAAACAGTCCAGGGAATGACTGACAGCAGGTTTTTTAAGGGACTGATGGTTCTGAGAGCATGTTATACTGATGGCACTGTGGTGGCCACCAGTATT
This sequence comes from Pisolithus orientalis, assembly GCF_024613125.1. Taxonomy (NCBI): domain Eukaryota; kingdom Fungi; phylum Basidiomycota; class Agaricomycetes; order Boletales; family Pisolithaceae; genus Pisolithus; species Pisolithus orientalis. The sequence goes on along the minus strand of NW_026260848.1, from coordinate 41,597 downwards.
TGATAAGAATTCCTTGAGAAAATGACCATGTGCACTAGAGAGATGATTTCATGAGTTGTGGTAAAAGAGGGAGGGTTAATGGTACAAGTCCAATGTTTGTCATTGTTTACATGCTGACAAATCATCTGGAAGATCATGTGGTTTATTGTGTAATCATATTTTCCCATCCTTCATGCCCTCAATCCCATCAAAAGGTCACTTCACTATTTCACCAGTCAGGGACAAAAGCATTGCAATGCACTTTTTGGAAACAATACAGTGTATCTCAGCATGTATTGCTTTGTTTGGACTGAACCTTAGTGCTCTGGAAGGCCTAGAGTCACCCCTTTCCACTGGTATAGGTATCATGATTATTTGTGCAGAATAGCCTGAGCTACATTGGCAGCAAGTCACACCTCACAAACATTGCAATGCTTTTGTCCCTCACTGCAAGTCTGGTCTTCAGGTTCCCAGCACTTGGTATACACATAAGTCTTCACTACCCCTGTACTCAGTCCTCAGTCTGAATATCAAATTAGTCTTCCCTTGAACCCTTGGCTTAGATTTGAGTTGACTATCAGCTTTCACATCTGACCCCCCTTGGCTTTCACCTTTGACTTCAACCCTTGCACAAGAGTCTAGCACACAAGCTAGACTAAGGGTCATCACACCCCAGCCTTCAGTCTTCAGTCCCCTTGACCTGTCTCAGATTTAACATGCTGCTAGTGCACTGCCACCAGAAGTGACCAGAGAGTTATGATGTCATAATGAAAGTTGTAGCTTGTAATTATGGGACTATACTTGTCTTCTCCAGAAGTGAAAAAATGCATGAAAAAAATGCAAAATACTTGAAAAATCTGAATCTTTACACACAATATGTCACTGGATTGTGATGACATCATAAGCCAAATTGCAGGCCCTGATGACAGAATCACAGTGGTATGCTTTCCTCATCATGATTCACAAAAAAATGGGCAAGATACAGACAGAAGAAGTGCAGTGCATTAGGATTAGGGTGAGATTAGCAATGGATTAGGATTAGACTTTGATGAGGTCAGGTTTGGGTTAGAGTTGGACTGGCAAAAGGTTAACTTAGGTTTAGGTCAGGAAGTGATAAGTAGTATTATTTTTGTATGGTTTGGTTAGTGTTCTGATGACCAAGGTTAGTATTTTGTTGTATAGTGGACTACCAAATGTGTGGATTCCAATGGAATTACTGTGAGACTAGTGAACTTTAGAATGTTGTGTAGTGCAGTACCATACTGTGCTGTGGCATGAATGCTGTAGGGCTGGGACACTCTGGGGACTCTGGGGTACTGTAAAGTACTGTGATAGCATTGCAATATGTGTAGGAAGCTGACATCCTCTAGCAATTTTTTGGGGGGTTGCTGATATGGGAGTACAGTGATTAACCATAGTACATCAGCAATCTGATAATTTCTTCAGATCATCAAACCATCAGATATGATTTCAGCGCTTCAGAAAAATTGCCAAGTTACTGATGCAGTCAGTGGGAAATAAGAGAATTATGCGGGGGCCAACATGGCCAGTGTGCCAGAATATGTAGAAAAAGTACCAGTGGGAGCAATCCCTGAAGCCAATGGTATGGTCACTTGAATTGACAAGGCTCTCACCAACTTGAGGAGTAGCCTAGAAGCTGGCAGAATGGCATCCTGCTTTATGAACATGTATACAGGATGGTTACTATTTGGCAAGATTTCTAATGAAGAATTTCTGCATGCAGTGCATGACAACATTGTACATCATATGTGCCCCTGTAAGCAAGTATTGATTTCCTGGTGTAAAATTTAGAGGAATGTAACTATGGTCTTAATTGTCCAAAGCATTGATTATTCACAGTAGAGAAGTAGAAGGATATACATGGATAGTAAGCAAAGACTAATTCCCAATAAACCTGAAACATTGATGCCACTTGGTGCCATGAACCATTTGACTCAAATCTAATTCTACACAGCACCCAATGGGGATGACTGTAGTGTTCCACATAGAGTAAAAGGGTACCCTGAGTGATACAGGTATCCACAGCAGCAACTTTCCATTAGGGCCTTTCAACCAGCCATCATTGTGAAGTTTCACAGGTTCATCCCTACTGGCATGTGCATCCTGGAGACAATCAAGCAGTTGCCCAGCATCATGCAATGCATGAGAAGACATGAAGGAAAAACATATTGAATGTGCTTAATGGTTTCAGTGTAGGTGAGATCCATAAGACATGGGAAATGCTCACCATATACAGGAGAAGGCAAGGCACATGCACTCGTTGGATTGTTCGCAGGTGGTTCAAATGTGTCTTGGTTGCAAAGCATTTCTTCATAACTCTCAGCATCCCACACCCCCACAGTCTTGTCATCTGAGCCTGAGACAATCCTCTTCCCATCAGGGGAGAATGCCACTGATCTGACCAAATCTGTATGACCCTCCAGAGGGCTGCCAACCTGCACACCTCTCTCAGCATCCCAAACCCTCACAGTCTTGTCAGAAGAGCCTGAGACAATCCTCTTCCCATCAGGGGAGAATGCCACTGATCTGACCCAATGTGTATGACCCTCCAGAGGGCTGCCAACCTGCACACCTCTCTCAGCATCCCAAACCCTCACAGTCTTGTCAGAAGAGCCTGAGACAATCCTCTTCCCATCAGGGGAGAATGCCACTGATGTGACCCAATGTGTATGACCCTCCAGAGGGCTGCCAACCTGCACACCTCTCTCAGCATCCCAAACCCTCACAGTCTTGTCATCTGAGCCTGAGACAATCCTCTTCCCATCAGGGGAGAATGCCACTGATCTGACCAAATGTGTATGACCCTCCAGAGGGCTGCCAACCTGCACACCTCTCTCAGCATCCCAAACCCTCCCAGTCTTGTCATCTGAGCCTGAGACAATCCTCTTCCCATCAGGGGAGAATGCCACTGATGTGACCCGATCTGTATGACCCTCCAGAGGGCTGCCAACCTGCACACCTCTCTCAGCATCCCAAACCCTCACAGTCTTGTCATCTGAGCCTGAGACAATCCTCTTCCCATCAGGGGAGAATGCCACTGATGTGACCCAATGTGTATGACCCTCCAGAGGGCTGCCAACCTGCACACCTCTCTCAGCATCCCAAACCCTCACAGTCTTGTCATCTGAGCCTGAGACAATCCTCTTCCCATCAGGGGAGAATGCCACTGATCTGACATAATGGTCATGACCCTCCAGAATCATCTGAGCAGAAGGCCAGTCCCTTAACCCTCCTGCAAAAACCTCTGCGAGACAATGGAATTTTGGCTTGAGCACTTTTGATAGCAAGCTGTTTGATGGACAAAATGGAAGTGCAGAGATGTAGACATGCGTTGCACTTTGTGAGATTGCATTGCCAAAGTTCCAAATGAACTGTATCCCATCTTGTGCCAATGCTAATGTATCCTCAGACCCACTTTGGCCCTTTCATAGGTCTCAGAAGATGTTACCCATAAATTATGGAATACTCACTTGTAGCCACTTTGCAGTACAGGCAAGAACATCTGTAGCATTTCCAACCAAACCAAGCAGACTCATCGCCTCAAGCCAGAACAGAAACCTTTCACTTCCAACTACAGTGTGCACCAGCTTTGCCAGCCTGACGTCAAATGCAGTCCGGTATAGATGCTTCGCCCAGAATCGACAGGAATAAGATAGATGCGGCAAGATGTTTTTGGTGCACCTCTCGGGTAAATCAGGAAAGTCGGTATTGCTGAAGTAGGAACTCTCCAGTCCACAGATGTTGAATTTAAGATCCTTGCAAAGAATTTGCAATGATGCAAAGGACTGGTCATACGAGTCAGATATGTCAACGAAGTAGTCGCCACTCCGCGAACGGTCAGTTAGGAAGTCGTAGAACGATGCGTGGAGAGGGCGAACAGGAGTTGCATGGTCACTGATGCCACTTAGCACCGGAGCCATGAATTCCAAGATGACAGAAATGTCATAGCGATCATCCTCGCTTGGGAAGTGCATTCGCATCAACTTCAGCGTCTTCACAGGCAGGGGCTCCATGACCATCAAAACCTGTCGCATCACCGAACGAAATCGGGAAAGGGGTACCGGTGATGTGGGTATACCACTCTCCAGGATTGAGATGTATGTTGCATCCAGAAGCGTCTTCCCCTCTCCATATTGCAAAGTCACCACATTGTCGAAGCGTTCCTTCACTGTATGTCCAGCTCTCCTTGGCCTGACAAATTCACAGGCCAGACGCGCCCATTCGAACAACCCATTCGCCTTCTCAGCAATCTGGTCTATCTCAGTGGATCCGAATATCTTTGAGGTGGCCAATTTCTTTCGTAACGAATAGACGGATGTCACGTTCTGCGGATTCCAAAGGAACGTCATCCAGACAGGTTTTTAGCGCGTGCTGTGAATTTCCCAGCACGTACTCGATGTCCGGTAATGCTCTGGACGTCAAAAGAATGCGGAAATTGGCAGGCAAACTGGCAGCCTCGGTCGACGTGAGGAGTGACAAAATGTGTCTTCTTGACTCGTCTGCCCCACTTTCGTCCAGGGCATCGATCACCACAACCACGTTCCCAACTATCGCTCCCTTGGCCTTCGACAGCGGTTCCAAGATGAGCCGCTGCCATTGCTGCGCCACGTCAGGGGTAGCCTTGAGAGTGTGATCCTCCGCAAGAGTAGAGGCCAATGCTCGTCGAAACGCAGGGTCACGTCCAGCCAGATCGCGCGCGATGGTAGTGAACATCTTCTCTTCGCGGTGCTCGGATTGTCGGTCACGGACGAAGCAGAAGCAAGACCCAATTGCCCCCACGTCCTTGACCCACGATGCAATTGTATGGGCAATAGCGGACTTCCCCCTCCCAGCCTGACCATGAAGCCACAAGATGCGGGGCACGTCGACGTCACGACTGGTAATCCAACTAATAATCTGCTGTAAAATCTCGGTCCTCGTACCATCAAGGCATCTCTTGGTCGTGTTCAGGCCAGCCCCGCCTGCGTAAGCCATGCCATCGAGGTTCAAATCCTCGAATACGCGAGTCACGTTGATGTGAATGTTCCGGATCGTGCGGTCGCGGTACTGCTGCATCAAGTCATCTAGGGTTTTGATGTGACCATCGACAATGGTCTGCGTTTCAGATAAAATGTTTTTCCCCATTCTTTTCCCTGAAAACGTACGTATCGCATCGACACACTGGGACTATACGAAAATAAGACGTACAGAAACTCTTCGTTTCAGAATAGTCTTTGATAAATTGTGCAGAGTCACTTATCACCCGCGCGATCATTGCAAGGGTATCCTTCATGTTCTCGATATTCTTTATGGTGTCATCTTCCGCAAGGAATTCATAGGTATTCCTGATTTTATTCAGCAGATTGGATACTGCTGCGTCTCGATTAGCTTGGCTGATAAGCAACTGCGGACGATGTGAGATAAAGAATGTCCATCGAAGCATAAACGTACATTGGATGCGGCGGACAAGATTCCCAGTGCAATCTTGGCATAAGGGTGAACCTGGCGAACTCATGCGGTGAATGTATCGGATGCAAATATAGAACACGTACGTTGGAAAGAGTAGTAACGATTTCATTGAAAACTTTGAAAGGTTTGAGATACGTATCGCTGAAGTTTTCGATTTCCGTGAATTGGGTATTGGCGTCGTCGATGACACTGATGACACCACATCCGATGCGACAAATAGGATTAATGTCATGGAATGCTTTCACCGCGGCATCGACATCTTGTCCAACCGCAGCTGATACGGGTGCTGACTGAGTCTCGTCGGCTGGCCGTTGGGTCTGTCCAAAGGGGATCAACCAGGCTCATAGCATGACGAGGTGGTGGCAGATGACGTACGACCTCTGTTCCAGGCGCCGGTGATTGTTCCATTTGCTCCAGAGGACCCACATCGGTATTTGTATGGGCCCTCTCCGTCGCAGTGGTTTGATGACTTTGGAAGTTCCGATGGAAGAAGCGCTTGATCTTGGCAAGCCCTCCCTTGGATGCGCTGCTCGAAGTTTCCATATCAAGGGTAGGACTCCCTAGCGGAGCCTGAGAAGGGCCTTGAGACTGATCCCCAAAATCAACATGCTATCTCCCGGCAAAGACAATATGCGTACCGTCAGATGGCTAGGCGCAGAACCGGGTGGCTTTCCAAAATCCAAGAGACGACGATGTTTCTTCGACTGCATGCGTGCCATTGAAAAGGTGTTTCGTGTACGGTTTGTGAGTTCTGTTCGACGTCGAGGATGCGAGACGTGGTAAAGGTGAGGCTGAAGGTATTATGTAAGCATGATGTGCCCAATACGCAGACGTGCCAGTCGGCAGCCGTGGTCGCCATATTCATGTCAGTGGTTTCTACTGTCGGGTATTACCCACAGGCACTTGCCGACGTGCCTGCCTCCATCGCCAAGTGCAATCAGTCAGCGAAAGTCTACTACTGCACTGCACTTGGACAAGCGTCATCGGAAGGCTTCTCCTCCCAACCCCCCCACCAGTAAACTGTTCTACCATGTACGTGCATGAGGTGCAATGCAGGAGGGGTGCGCAGATCGACAGTTTCTTTGGCGTTCGTTGCCGCTCATCCCCCAATTGTTCTCGGTTGTATTTTCGACAATGGGGAGTCAGCCGTAGGCAAGCAAGGCCAGGGGCACACCTATGTTGCCCGACTACATGCTAGCTGGTTCTTCAGTGCACAAGAATGCTCCGCGCTCAACTTGTTTGTTTGCTCGGCCTTAGACAGTCTTAGTGAACCACAAGTCGCACTCGTCCACAACACTGCATGCTACCTTGCTCTGAAACAGTTCCAGAGGCCGGAACCAAATCAGCATTTGCTTGTTGAGGGGGCCACCGTCATGATTCACGAACGTTGTGAACGCGTGCATACCTCCGACTTCGATCACAAATGTGCCGCCATCTGCGAGATAAGAACATGAAACTACTGGGCCTTTTTTTCTCTCCTTACTACGAGGGCGAGGAGTCCCCCACCCCCAGTATTCGCCCTTATGGAGTAATTGGCTGGTAAGTTCTAAGTCGATGACTGCGTTCGCTGGCTAATAACCGGAAGCATCCACTAGTTGCTAGATAACATATTCTAGAAACAGTGAGCTGATGCTACTACCCCTTCCTTGTCTTTGGTAATGTCTAGCATGGGCGTCGCCACTGACGGTGTGGACAGGCCAGATGTCTAGGTGGTACAGTACTGTAGTCTGAGCGCTTGGCGGGACTTTCTGCGGTTTGTCAAGTCCAAAACTTGGCTAGTTCGTAGTTCACACTTAACTCCCCCTCAACGTGATCATAGCAAAAGAGCAAAACTTGATATTCCACTTTCCAAGAGGCATCTCCGGAACACATGAGTGATACATTGCAGGCATCTATGCTATATCATGCTAAATGGTACAGGACGCTATAGCTACAGTAAGTCGTAACGATCGGGTGCATAAGGAAGTGTCGTACGTAGAGTAAGATGAGCACACGTTCACGTGTGAAGAGATCGTTGAAAATTTAGCGTTTATAAAAATGGGATTTCCCCTTGCCACCTCATGATTTGAAGCCCTTGTCGACGTGATTGCGGTTTCATGTTGGATTCACCCAAGTTTGATTTGGGTGGTTCTTCCATACCTGCTGTCGATGGTTATCCTTCCTAAGGAAGGTCTTCTCGCAGGCACCCCCACCATACTGGCAGGTCCAACCTTCAAGAAGCCACATTAGCGCAACCGCACACACACATACAGCGTCGAATGACTGTGCGCACCTTCGTCATTCGTGTACATGCACTTGATGTGCCCCTTCACCTGCTCTCTACGCTTAAGTGTCCCCGCGCAAGCAGCATGGGGACAGAGGAAGGTCTTCCTATTGGGTTCTCTGTTCTTACTGGGTTCCCACCGAGTGAAACGGGTACTTGTCTCTCGCATGTTCTTTGCGTGCTAGGGGTGGTGGGTAAGGGGGATGCCGCATGTTTGCTTCTCTGCGGGGTGGATGGTGTTGGTGGGTTGGACGGAGTGGGCGGGGTAGACTTAGTAAACAAGTTCTGCGTCTGTGTGACTGGTGTCAGGAAGAATTGCCCAAATGTCAGTGGGAACAATGTGTATATGCGCCCTTGGCAGGGAACAAGCTCGGATCAGGCACCACCTCCAGGCTTGGGGCCCAAAAGGCATCTGTAAAACACAGCGAGGGGCATTTGATTCTGTGTGGGGTGGACGAGTTTGACAGGTTTTGTGCCTGTATGCATGGCATTGGTCAGGATAGTCCAGGCATTGGTGTGAATGTAGGAGCATATGCAGTTGTGGCAGGCAACATTCCAGGATCAGCCATTGCTGGGAAAGAGGGCCAAAAAGTATCTGGAGAAATCAGCAAAGGGACCCTGGGACTGATGGGTGACTAGTGATGGAAGTTCATCAGTGCATCACTTTTGCTGGCCAGAGCTGTCCAGAGCTGTCCAGCACTGGACAGAGTCCCTAGGACTACCAGCTCACAAAGTGGTCTACTGATGAATGAGATAAAGTGGTGGCAAGCTCCAAGTGATGGTTGATGGAAGGAGTCTCTGCTGGTAGGTCAAAGCACATAGGCTGGATGAGATCATGGTGCATGGCATACAGGACACAGAGCATCTGGGGTGCTTGGTTTGCACCTTCCAATAATGCAAAGACTAGCAATCTGTGTATCAAGATGCATGCCAGGTATGCACAGGAGGGAATGATAAGCCCCTTGCAAATTGGAAGTCAATAGCTACCCAGTCATGTCAGCCACCTGGACATGCCCCACCATAAACAGCCTGTTGTTGCACTGTTGTATACATTGTGGAACACAACATAGTGTCAGGACTACAAGGAAGAGTGGGAGACAAATCTTGGAGTTGTGTGGTGAGAGGATGAGGGGGAGCATTGGGGCCAAACTTGCTTGCTGACATCTGATTGCTCTTGTGATGAAAGCAGCTTTGTTTAAGTCACACGGGGGTAGTCCATTCTCATAGGAGTGTTTCTTACAGTTGCTCAGGAAGAACTGGCTGAAGAATTCTCTGTTCGAGGTAGACTGGGGATCTAGTACATCAGTAACTACAGTTTATATACATTCAGAGTGCAGTGGGAGACAAATGAGTAACTAAAAGGGGAGGTATAAAGGAAGAGAAAGGAAAAGGAAACAAAGCAGTATTATTCTGAGGTGTTAACAGTTGTGTAAGAGCATGAATCATTACATTCACCCTCCTGACCTTTGACAAGAAGGTTAAATCATTTAGTTCATTACCATGCTATCCATTGGAGTAGCAGCTGTGTGGATCATAAGTATAATCATGGAAAAAACAAGGACAATAGTCCAACCTGTGGATGGACCAGCAGTCTCTGAGTTTGCTGGGGTATTCTGGGAGCTGTCAATAGTCAAGTTGATCTCTAGGTTCTGTAGCATAGCATTGACATTTGCTGTATAGTTATTGAGCTCATGGATTGAGTTGCAAAGGTTATTAGACAGAAAAGATGTGTTGGGCTGAGCTGGGGTCTGAGAGAGATTCTTGAAGGGTTGATTGCAGAAGTTGTGAGAGTGGTTCTTAAAGAAAGTAGCTCACCCTCCTCACTTGGGGTGATCATGGTTTTCATGCCCTCCAACTTGACCCCTGGGTGCATAAGGTTCATGCCAGTGGTGCCTTTGACTACCATGAGATATGTTTGCTTGTTGTGTTCTACAGCAAGTGTGGTATTTCTCCCATGTGTCAAGTCCAGGCCTACTCCAACCAACTCTGACACTGGATGAGGTCTGGGGAAAGGTTCAGAAGCAAGTCCAACAGAAAGAACTGAACTCTGACTGGCAGAGTGTTGGCAGGAACAAAGTCCACTGAGATAAAGGTGGAGTGGAGTGAGGGCATTGGGTTTAGCTTGTGTGCTACTCCCTTGCACAATCTCAGCCCTCATATTTCAGAGGGAGTGTACAGATGGACAGATGGAGGTGACTCCAACAGACAGAGGATGGAGACAGATGGAGGTGACTCCAACAGACAGAGGATGGAGACAGAGGGAGTAGGAACTAAGCCAATATTTGTACTGAAGAACAGTGGAGTACGATACACACTTTTATACTACTATAGAGGTACAGTAATCAGAATCAGAACTGACATATGGAGACTCATAAAACTTCAAGTAAAACTTCCTAGATGATGAATGAAGGGTAGATGGAGGACACATGAATGGGTAACACAGAACATCCCCAAGAGGAAACAGTCCAGGTGCTGGACCATGCAGTGCATGTGCTGCAGAGTACCTGATCATGCACTGTCAGGGAGAAGTCTGAAGGGTAGTCACATGACTCCTCAAGGGATGGCCTGCATGGTCTGGTAGGAGAGCAGTACAAGTCTGACAGCAGTTGGAGCAGAGATGACTTGTAAATGTCAGGGGACAGGCAAAGGCAAAGTTGGTGTGGAGTGAGTGAATGACTGGCAGAAAAGGGGTGTGGAGTGAGTGAGGACCTAGGATGAATGCATGGTCATGACAGTGCCCCCTCTTAGGGCCTGAATGCCTGAAGGCCACATGTATGGGACAAGATCAACATGAGTTGATCATTTGAAATTATTTTGATGCCTTGAGGGTAATGGCTCTAGCTGCAGTGGAGCTCTGTTGGAGTCTGAAGAACCACTTAAAAACATGTGCCAGGGTTCTCAACCCTTGTCCCTTCCCCCCATCATCATGTCCTCCCAGCATCAGAGAAAAACCCCCCATGCAAGCAACCAAGAGGTTTCTTCATTGGTGTTCTCATAACCAGCCCAGTGGACTAGGTACAAGAGTTCACAGTGGCAGTGACAGCAGTCCACCTTAGAGTTGGGTATCTCTGACACTTCATACTCAAGGTTGCCATCAACATCTACTGGCAGAGGCAGAGGTTGTTGTCAATTTGGGAAAGGGTTCACCACTGCAGCTTCCAGTTGTGAGACATGGAAGACAAGATGTACTGAGCACATAGTGTCAGGGAGCTTAAGGGTGATGGAGTGTGTACCTGGCCTGGCCAAGATGGTGAATGGACCTAAGTGCCTTTTGGAGAGTTTTTCCAAAGGACAAGTGGAGTGGAAGTACTTGGCTTTGACATAGGCCTGTTCTCCAACCTTGAACTCAGGTGGAGGTATGCATTTGGCATCTGCTGGACCCTGATATCACTGCTGAGCAGTGGAAATTTTGGAGCAGAGGAAATCATGGAGGGTGGAGAGCTCAACAACATAGTCATGAGCCCTTGGAGAGGTGAAGTCTTGGTCAGGGACCACAAACAGGTTTGGATGATATCCCTTGTTAGCAAAGAAGGGAGAAACTCCAGTAGAGTTGCACTTAGTACATTGTTGAAAGCAAATTCTGCTAGAGGTAACAGCTCAGCCCAATTGTCTTGTTAGTAGTTACAGTAGACATGAAGGTACTGCTCAAGGGTCTGGTTCATTCACTTGGTCTGGCCATTGCCTTCTGGGTGGTAACCCAAAGTGAAGTGAAGATGCATATCAAGGGCCTTTCCTAGAGAGCAGAAGAAGTGTGAGATGAACTCAGGACCTCTGTCAGAGGTGACATTAGCTGGTACTCTGCGTTTGGAGAAGACATGGGTAAGGAAGAGCTTAGCAAGTTCAGTGGAGGTGACAGAGTTGTGGGTGGGGATGAACACCACTTGTTTTGAGAGGCAGTCCACTACCACAAGGATGGTGGAGTAGCCATTGGAGTTGGGGAGGTGTTTGATGAAGTCCATGGAGATGGAGTTCCAAGGTCTCTCTGGGATGGGGGTTGCTTCAGTAGACCATAGGGGCAGTGCTGTGGAGTTTTGCTCTGTCCACAGGTGGTGCAGGACCTGACATACTCCTTCATGTCAGAGTGGAGGTTAGGCCACACATAGTCCCTGTGGATGAGTTCTAGGGTGTGGTTTTGCCCAAAATGGCCTGCTAGAGGATGGTCATGCTTGAACTGAAGCACTTGAAGGTGGAGGTCACCAATGTCAGGGACAAAGATGTGACTGTCATGGCGGAGCAGACCATCAGAGTCCAGGGACCACTGAGGCTTAGTCAGAGTTGGGAGATGGCTGGCAGAGACAGGGTCAGATGGTAGGGCAGAGATGATGTTGGAGTGCAAGCATTCAATATTGAAGACCATGGCAGCATGGAGTACAGGTGCCATGAGGGTGGTGGTATGGAGGGATGATGTGAATTGCTCCTGTGTAAAAATTGGGCAGAGATTGTGAGGATTTACCTGCATGTAGTCCCTATCCCCCCCTTTTGGGTAGATGTCCCAACATCATGTAAGTGTGTCAGGTTTGGCTCCCAGGTGGCCAGGTCAGAAGCAGATGGAAAGGTTAAACTGTGAAAGGTACTCTGACCAGTGGGCCTGTTGACAAGTGGGGACCTTAGAGGTGGAGAAATACTCAAGGTTTTTGTGGTCTGTCACCACATCGACAGGTAAGGCAGAACCCTCTAGGTAATGCTGCCAATGGCAGAAGGGCTTGAAGATAGCCAACAGCTCCTTGTTGTGGGTATCATAGTTGAGTTCTGGCACAGTCATGGTGTGGCAGTAGAAAGCAGCTGGGCGGAGTTCACCATCAGAGCAGGTGATCGACAAAATGCCAGCAATGGCATAGTCAGAGGCATCAATTTCAACTGTAAGCAGAGCATCAGGAACCCAGTGTGTGAGGACAGGAGTGGAGCTGAAGGCATCCTTCAGGCAGAGGAAGGTGGAGTGACACTCCTTGGAAAAGTTCCAAGGAGCACCCTTTCATGTGAGGTGAGTGAGTGGAACGACAATGTTGGAGTAGTTATTAATGAATCATCTGTAGAAGTTTGCAAAGCCAAGGAAAGATTGGATGTCTTGCACCTCCTGTGGCTCAGGCCAGTCATGGACTGCCTGAACCTTCTCAGCAGACATGGTGAGACCAGAGGGAGAAAGAACATAACTAAGGTACTCAACAGAGTCAGAGTGAAACTTGCACTTCTCTGGCTTGGCATAAAGACCTGCTTTTGAAGGCAGTGGAGTACCTCTTTTACATGTTTGCAATGCAACTCCACATCCTGTGAATAAATTAGGATGTCATCAAGGTATACCACAATGCAGACATCAAGCATGTCTGCAAAGATGCTATTAACGAATTGCTGGAAAGCCACAGGTGTGTTAGTCAGACTGAATGGAATTACCCACCACTTGTAAGAACCATAACAAGTGCAGAAAGCCATTTTCCATTCATCTCCATCCATGATGTGGACTAGATGATAGGCATGGCAGAGGTTGATCTTGGTGTAGACTTTAGCACAGCTTGGGGAGTTGAGTAGGTCAGAGATGAGCAGCAGCAGATAGTGATCTTTTTTCATGATTTTATTGAGTCCTTGATAGTCTATGCAGAGGCAGAGTGTACTGTCCTTCTTCTTTATGAAGAGGACAGGGGCACTGTGAGAAGAGGTGGACTGCTTGATGAAACCATAGCCAAGGTGCTCATCAATGAAGGTGTTGAGAGGTTCAAGCTCTGGCAGAGACAGAGAGTAGATCATGCCAATGGGTGGAGAAGCTCCTTCCTCAAGGTTGATCTTGAGATTGAATGAGCAGTGTGGCAGAAGTTCAGTAGCCTTGTCTTTACTAAAGACATTGGCAAACTCATGATCTCATGATACTCAGGAGGGACCAAGGAGAGATCAGGAGGCAGAGAAGAAGTGGAGGATGCATGGAGCTTCACATCATCAGCAGAGAGCTGTAAGCAGAACTGTCCAGAGCCAGGGAGAGCACAGGCTCTGACATATGCAGCAGCATTGATGAGTGAGATGAGTGGAGCAGGGTGTGGAAAGTCTGTCAGAGGTGCAGTCAGAGCTGCAGATGGAGCAGGGGGTGTTGGATCCAGAGCAGAGGTTGCAGCAGAAAGTGATGAAGGTGCCTGGGGTGCTGGCATTCCCTGTAATGATGGTTTGAATGATATACTGCCCAGTACCCAGTCAATTGACAGATTGAAGTGGGTGAGCTAGTTGTGTCCTAATACCAGCAAACATGAAGAATCCAATGGACTAACATAAAATGAAACAGAGTTGACATTGCTGGAAGGAAGTGGAGGGACAGATCTACTTCTTGGGAAATGACAGCATTTGTACTACAATCAAACAAGCAGAGCAGAACTGGTGGAGAAATGGAGGAAACAGGAATAGCATATTTTCTGATTATGGACAGGTCTACAAAACAATGAGAAGAGCCAGCATTGATCAATGCAGAAAAAGTATCAACAGAGTAATCAAGAAGAGTCACAGATGGTGTGAGTCAAAGTGTGGTTCAGTGGTGAAAACCAACCAAAACCAACACAAAAGACAAAAAGAGCAAGTGGTGGTGTGCCTATGTGGTACCTAGATGGTGGAACCTGTTCTTTGGGAGGGTTTTTGTGAGCTACAACACTCAGAGACAAGTGCTGAGGGTTGGGGGTGCTCCTGACAAAGAGGGAGCAAGAATGCAATAGAAAGTGATAGGGTAGACTGCTGTCAGCCTACAGAAGGATGGATGGCAACTTAATTTGATGTCCTAAGCTGCACTGAGCTCAGGGAGGGCTTGGAGTGAAGTATATTGATGATAGACAAGGATAAGCAAAGTAGATGATAGATAGACCCTTAATAAAGTCTCAACTATTGAAGCTGCTGAATGAATTACTGAGTGATAATAAAATGCAAGCAAGAGGGGCTCTCTGATGTCTTCTTCTTTTTTGCTATCTAAGTACAGTGATTTATATGCAGTACAGGGGTGTTGCCCTTGGAAAACAAGGTGCAAACACTTGGTAAGTGATTGGTAACTGATGAGTAAGGAATGTAAGTGATGGGTAATTGTCTTGGAAAGCATTGGTAAGCATTGGTAAGGATTAGCAAGCCAAAAGGCAAAGGATCAGTAAGCAAAGTCAAAAGATTGGTAAGTATTGGCAATAGGTGAGTCAAGGACAGTCAAAACATCGAAGTATGAGTCAAGTAATGTCAGGAACTGGGAAAGCGCACTGGAATTGCATTAGGGGGAGGCTGTGCATGTCACATCTCAAAGAGATTGCTTCTAGGCCAAGGTGGGATGACAGAGAGGCAGTGCTGATCTGATGCCAATATAGTACATCCAAAAGTGGACAGGGTGAGTCAGATGTCAACAGGGGTCAATCTTTGGGGGTCTGTGGGGTGACAGGAGCATAGGGGATTGCAACTTTCCCCTCCAAACCATCCTCTCAGTGAAACAAACAAAAACTTCATGAATGAGGCTCTGTTGGAAGAGAGGATGAAAGGGGAGTGTCTTCTGCTGTATCTTGCAACAAGGAGGCAAGATGTGCATCATACTCATCATGGATGTGATCAGGGAGAGTGGAGAACAGTAGATTATACTGTAGCTGTTGCAATCTTGGAAGAATGATGGATGAGACTGGTATGAAGACATTGCAGGGAGCAGGGAGGAAGGATCCATATGCTTCTTGGACTGGAGAGACTGAAATGACCACATAAGACCTTTCCAAGTGAATGACAGACCTGAGGCAACCAAAGAACATCCTCCTAGAGGTCATACTGACAAAAAGAACACACTGTCCAAGCTGGATGGGCTGAGAGGGTGCAGATGAGGGTGGGATGTACCAGGATGCTTCAGGATGGAAGCTGGTAGGAACTCCTGGTAAATATATGTAGCCATGGTCCCTAGCAAAGGGGACAAGCAAAATGATTGATGTGGAGGTGGCCATATCAGAAGAATTAGCAAAATGAGCATCTTTTGGAGGGAGTACTGTAGAAATGTGTGGAGTGTGCAAATCTTTTCCAATTTTTGAAGGTAGGATCACATGGCTGAGCACTACAAGCAAGTGTGGGAATGGTCTTGGTATCTGCAGAGACAGTGGAGACATGTTGAACACTGCAATGCCATACATGGGTGCTTAAGAATTTTAACCAGTGCTTAACTTGCTCCCTTTCTTTTTCTTTGGCACTGATGACTCATTCCAAGGGATGACTGCTGACATTTCTGGCTGTCCTTCTTCACAGGAGGGCTATGGTCTTCATCTCCATTCATCAGCTGTGTTCATGTCCACCTCACCAAACACCTTTGGTGTGTGACAATGGCCTGTGCAGTCTGGTAGGAGAGCAGTACAAGTCCAACAGCAGTCAGCAGAGATGACTTGTAAACATCAGGGGACAGGTGGAGTTGGTGCAGAGTGAGTGAATGACTGGTGGAAAAGGGGTGTGGAGTGAGTGAACACCTAGGATGAATGCATGGTCATGACACCATGTGGGAGTGCACTTACAAGTGGCAGTATCCACTGTGAAGCAATTGAAGATAACCTGAGTGAGGTATCCAGCTTGATTGTTACCTCATCAAGTGGAGTTTCTCTTAGGTTTTGCTGTTTGAGCTTGCCCAAAAGCAGGAGGAAGGGGATATTGCAGGTATGGATCAGGATCATCTGCATGAAGGACACAGAAGTTAACATAGCCAGGTGGGACTACATCTCATTTAATGTTGAATGAGCCATTGCAGATGGCTGTAGTGATGGCATGGAAGCATTCTAGTTCAAGCAGCATGAAGTGCATGATTGGCCATGGGGTGCTGGTTGACTGGGTATTCATAGTTTGCTTTTTATATGTTTTTGGGCTCCTCCTGGGGGTGGTCCTTGAGGCTGAGGAGTAATTAGTGGACAGAGCTAGTGGAGTTGCCCAGCTGTCACTCATAGTGATGTTGTCAATGATGTCTAGTGCTTCATGACAGGCAGTGTGATTGAGTGCAGATATAGTGAGTAGAGGTAACTCTTGTGGAGCATGGTCACTCCAGTTCCTGTTATGCCCAACTGAAGTCAAGATGCAGGGAGAGCTCAAATGCAGACTATGGGTTTCTACTGAGCAATGGCTGCAGTAACCTCTGTAAACAACAGAGGATTTGGTCAATGCCAGTAAGAGTGGTCCAAGTTTCTGAAGGGGTGTTTCCAAGTAGTGACAGACTAACAAGAGAAGATACTCAGGCGTCTATTGGGAGAAGGGAGAAGACTGAGGTGCTGAAGGAAAAACAATGTGCTGAAATGACTGTGCTTATGTAAGATATTACTGGTGTAAGAAATATAATTAATCTGCATCAACACAGGTGAGGGACACTGAGGGTGAAGTTCTGAGAATGCTGCATATGATTGAGCAGCTCAAGTCTGGGGTTCCAGGACTTGAGCTGGCAGGCTAAATACTAACAAAGGAATGGACCATGAGGTGTCTGCATGTAACAAGGTAACTATGCTATTGGTTGAACAATAGCAGCACATGTCCTAAGCATGTAGTGAGAGGGAAATGCTAGTGGTGGAAATAGTGAGCTGTCAGATCAAGGAGAAGATGGCTCTAAAAGGAAAAGTAGTCCAATGGATCCAACACAAGGTAAATGTACAGTGAAACAAGAGAAAACAGAAGTGAAATGTAACATTACCCCCCTTCTAAGTGTTGAAGTCCCCAACTTCAACTACTCTCTGTAAGGTTCTCCAGTCATGTTACCAATGGCAGAGTCATCAAAGTCAAAGTCATTGTTGTATAAACTGTCATCTTTGCTCCCAATGAGGGTATGATCATCCAAGAACTGTCCTTAGTATTGGGAACATCTGGCATCAACACAGAGTTCCCTTCTAAAAATCCTTTCTCAATGCTCCAGCAATATCAACCAAGGTGATGGAAGGACCAGTGACTTTTTCTTCATCATCGCTTTCTTCTTCCTCTACAATCTTTTGGATTTTCTTGACCTTCTTCTGGGGGGTCTTCCCTTGGTTGGGACATTCTCAAGAGAGATGTCCTTTGTTTCCACAACCAAAACATCTTCCTTCCTTGATGTGACAGTCTCTTTCTTCCTTGGAGAGTCTTACTCCATCCATGTCCATAGCATTTGGATCTTTTTCTTCAGAGAGATTGTTCTTAGGGTGGAATGCTCTCTTTTCTTTCTTTCCAGACAATTCATTCACCTTCCTCCACTTGGAATCAAACTTTTGTGCTTGAGTGTACCACTCCATGATCTCAGTGGGGGTGGTCTCCATCATGTGGATATGGTTTGTGATGAAAGGTTTGAGTCCTTGTGAGAAGAACTTGATCAAAGCAATGCCTTCGATGATGGTTGAGTTGGTGGTGGCAGTTTGGAAGTTGGTGATGTATTGTTCCACCAAGTCTTTCTGTTTCATGGTATGTAGCTTTGTGATAGCAGTACCAGCAGTGTTGGGGGAGGTGTATGAGTCTTTAAACTCTTTCTTGAAGTTGGCAAAGGAGCCAAAACTTGGAGGGTTCTTTTCCAGAGATGTTTTCTGGAAGGTTGCTGCCCAAGAGTGAGCAACCCCTTTCTTCATATACAACAATGCATAGACAAGCCTTTTGGTGTCAGTGTCATAGACTTCTTCATTTACCATGAGGTACATTTGGACTGAATACAGCCAATTCATGGCATTCTTTTGGTCTCTGTCAAAATCAGATGGGGCACCAATCTTCAATTTGGTGGCTTTGACAGTGGTAGTTCCAGTCATTGCCTTCAATGATGAACCAGACATCATGGGTGGAGTCAGGGGTCTAGGGAATGTGGCAGGGGAAGGTACTGGTGGGATGGGAGTACCAAGCATAGCAAGAGATTGATTGAAGAGATTCAAGAGGATACCAGAAGTAAATCCTCTATCCAGTTGTTTGGGTTTGTTGGAGGAGGTGTCAGTGACAGTGCTCTCCTGTTCTTTTTTAGATGATGATTCTTCTCATGTGTGTCACAACAGTGCCCAACATCAGTTGTTTCAGGGGTTTGTGGTGGTGCACTAAACAGTGACTGATTCAGCCAAAGGCTGTCAGACTTGAGTTTTTGTTATGCTCAACTGAAGTCAAGACATAGGAAGAGCTCAAATGCAGACTATGGGTTTCTACTGAGCAATGGCTGCAGTAACCTCTGTAAATGACAGAGGATTTGGTCAATGCCAGCAAGAGTGGTCCAGGTAAGGGACACTGAGGGCAAAGTTCTGAGAACACTGCATATGATTGAGCAGCTCAAGTCTGGGGTTCCAGGACTTGACCTGGCAGGCTAAATACTAACAAAGGAACAGACCATGAGGCATCTGCATGTAACAAGGTAACTACACTATTGGTTGAACAATAGTGGCACATGTCCTAAGCATGTAGTGAGAGGGAAATGCCAGTGGTGGAAATAATGAGCTGTTGGATCAAGGAGAAGACAGCTCTAAAAGGAAAAGTAGCCCAATGGATCAAACACATGGTAAATGTACATTGAAACAAGAGAAAACAGAAGTGAAATGTAACAGTTCCTGGGTGCAAGGCTATCAGTGCTAGGTATGTTCAGCACTTCTAGGTATTGGGTAAATGCTTCAAGGTGTGAGACCTCATAAAATGGGAGCCAAACCTTGTCACCACTTGAGTATTCCACCTGAAAGAGGGCATCTCTCCCCTTTCCATGGTGATCTGTGATCTGGTCACTGAGTATATTCTGCAGCATTCCATGATGCTTGTATACTCTATCAAACATTACCTCAGTGATGTCTTTGGCATGGTAAGTCTGTTTCATAGGGACAAGGTGTACCATGACAGTTAGGTAATTGATTATGACAAGTGTCATGTTGAAGGTTCCATTAAGTGTACATGATTCTGGTAAGGGGCTGATGAAGTCAATTCCAATGGTTTCCCAGGGGTATCTTAGGACATCAAGTGTTTCCAATAGTCCATAGCTGGGATGATTACTCGGCTTAGAGGTCTGATATAGTGTACAGGATCTGCAGAATTCATCTACATCTGAATTGATCCCCTTCCACCATACATTGTCTTGTAGGTAGTTGGTAGTTTTCCTGGGGCCTATGTGTGCTAATATTGAATGTGCATGTGAGATCAAGATCTTGCATAAGTGGCAGGAACCTGAGTTTATGTCAGGAATACAAAGAATTTGCTGTCCTTTGTCCTTCAGGTAAATCAGACCATTGTCTACTTCAAAACTTTTGTAGTTCTTAGGGTTTTTAACAATGTCAACAATGAATTTGTCCCTATGGTATTGATGGCATATGTCCTCGCATATGTCTGAGCCTGGCTCTGCCATGGTGACTAGATCAGGCAATGAGGTTGGTTCCTGTTTGCTGGGTGTGTCAGCTATGATGTTATCATCTGGGCTGTTGTCAACACATGTCATAGGTATTTTTGTTTCAGCAGGTGTCTCAGGTACTGTTGACACATCAGGTGATGTGTCAGGCTTAGGTGTACTCCTGCCCTCCAGTGATCATGTTGGGTCACCAGGTAACTTTAGGATCACTCGCTTCACATTAGGGAATGCTTCCCATGCACTAGACTGATGCCTCATTGCTCCCAGGAAGATGGGTGAGCCCATGTACAGTGGGGTGGTAATTAAGTTCAGTAGCAACTTTGAAGGTGCATGATCTTCCTCAGCACTGACATATTCTGAAGCTGATCATACTGTCCCCTTAGGTTCATCTGAGTATATACAGCTCAATGCATTGGCAATGAGATTTGTCTTGCCTGATATATGTATGATCTCAAAATCAAAATCTCCCAACATTTCAAGCTACCTGGCTTGCTGCAGGGACAGCTTTCACTGTGTCTGGATCCATTCAAGCCCCTTATGGTCTGTGAATATGCAGAATTCCAAAGTGAACTGTGGCATGCCAGCCACTCCAAAGCAAATGCTGGAGCAAACTGTGGCACATGTGCTGGAGCATGCCATGGCCTTCCAGGGTAAGCTGCAGCATATGTTCTGAAGCAAACTGCAGCAAGCCAGCCACTCCAGAGAAAATTCTGGAGTAAACTGTGGCACATGTGCTGGAGAATACCATAGCATTTCAGAGCACTCCAGAGCATACCATGGCCCTCTGGGGTCAGCTGTGGCATATGTTCCAAAGTGAACTGTGGCAAGCCAGCCACTCCAGAGAAAATGCCAGAGCGTGCCATTGTCCTCTGGGGTAAGCTGTGGCATGCCAGCCATTCCAGAGCACACTGCAGCACATGTGCCAGAGCATACCATAGCATTCCAGAGCAGGCCATGGCCCTCTGGGGTAAGCTTCAGCATATGTTCCAAAGCAAACTGCAGCATGCTGGCCACTCCAGAGCAAATTTTGGAGTAAACTGAGGCACATGTGCCAGAGCATGCCATGGCCCTCTGGGATAAGCTGCAGCATGTCAGCCACTCCAGAGAAAATTCCAGAGTAAACTGCAGCACATGTGCCAGAGCATGCCATGGCCCTCCAGAGCACACTGCAGCACATGTGCCAGAGCATACCATAGCATTCCAGACCACTCCAGAGCAGGCCATGACCCTCTTGAATAAGCTGCATATTATGTTCCAAACCAAACTGTGGCATGGCAGAAACTCTGGAGCAAATTCTGGAACAAACTGTGGCACATATGCCAGAGCATACCCATAGCATTTTGGAGCACTCTGGAGTAAACTGCAGCACTAACCTACATTGGCCACCCTTTGGCAGTGACCCCTATACATTAGCCAGCCTTGGCACAGCCCCTATCTCATTGGCCTCCATCAGCCATCCTTCAGCAGTGACCCCTATACATCAGCCAGGTCTTGACAGTGCCAAGCCATGCTACACCATGCCAAGCTCTACTGTCAGCTCTGAGTGCCATTCACAGTGCTGCATAGCCATAAAGTACTCTGAAATACTACAGGTTGTCTGCAGAATGGCAGAACAGGACAGACACTTGGTAATGAAACTGCAGGCACTGAATGATATAGGAAACAATGCTAGTGGCATGGTGCACTACCAAAATGTTGGTAATCAACTAGTAGACCCTGCTACACTTGTGATCAAAAGTGCAGACACTACTACAGTTGTGGTAATGAAACATGTAGACACCACTAACAGCATACTGCAATACTAGTAAAATAGCAGACACTAATAAATTGTTGGTAATCAACTAGTGGACCCTGCTACACTTTTGGTAATAAAAAGGGTGCACACTGGTAATCAAACTGTGGGCAGTGCAGCATGCTCTGGCAAATGTGGTGCAGTTTGCTCTGGAGTGTCAGCATGGTACAGAATGCTCCCAAACATATGCTGCAGTTTACTCCAGAGGGCCATGGCCTGCTCCAGAGTACTCTGGAATGCTATGGTATTCTCTGGCACATGTGCCACAGTTTGCTCTTGAATTTGCTCCAGAGTGTCTGCCATGCCACACTTTGGTTCAGAACATATGCCAAAGCTTACCCCAGAGTGCCATGGCCTGCTCCAGAGTGCTCTGGAATGTGATGGTATTCTCCAGCACATGTGCCACAGTGTGCTGTGGAATTTGCTCTGGAGTGGCTGGCATGCCACAGCTTATCCTGGAGGACCATGGCATGCTCTGGAACATGTGCCACAGTTTGCTCCAGCATTTTCTCTGGAGTGGCTGGCATGCCACAGTTTGCTTTGGAACATATGCTGCAGCTCACCCTGGAGGGCCATGGCCTGCTCTGGAGTGCTCTGGCACATGTGCTGCAGTGTGCTCTGGAATTTTTGCCAGAGTGGCTGGCATGCTGCAGCTTATCCCAGAGGGCCATGGCATGCTCTGGCACATGTGCCACAGTTTACTCTGGAATTTGCTCTGGAGTGGCTGGCATGCCACACTTTGGTTCAGAACATATGCCACAGCTTACCCCAGAGTGCCATTGCTTGCTCCAGAGTGCTCTGGAATGCCATGGCATGCTCCAGCACATGTGCCACAGTTTACTCCAGAATTTGCTCTGGAGTGGCTGGCATGCCACAGTTTGCTTCAGAACATATGCTGACACTTACCCTGGAGGGCCATGGCATGCTCCAGAGTGCTCTGAAATGCTATGGTATGCTCTGGCATATGTGCTGCAGTTTGCTCTGGAATTTGCTCCAGAGTGTCTGTCACAGCTTACTCTGGAACTGGACATACTGCATAGTCATGTTGGGCTGCACTATGTACAGGATGCCAATCTGACCTGGGCTATGCCATATATGTCCCTATCACATGGTGATATTCTATTTGAAGCCTCTCCATGTGACACCTAAAAATATAATTGCAGCTGATTTGTCTATCATGCATGACAATACAATTGTAGCTGATCTTGAATGACACATGACAACATAGTTACAGCTGATCCCTACATTATGCTGACAACTTGTAGGTTGGCTTGACCTTGGCTGGCCCATGTGACATGGCCAATTGTCAACCTCTGCTGGCCATGTCACATGGCCTAACTAGGTACATGGGCTCCTGGAGTAATATGGATCTGCTCATAGGCATCCTTGCCATCAAGTAAAGATCTGTATGGATGTGACACTATGTTACAGAGGATTGCCTCCATGTCTGGCAGTGGAGATGCAAGCTTCCTTGTGTTGGTGTTTCATTCCATTGTATCAATTACTGTTCATAGTCTTAGTGATCCATCCTTTGTGGCATTTTTAAGCATTAGCATTGGGATTGCATTTGTACCACTGCTGAACTCCCAATGTCTGGTTCAAATATAATCATCATGCTTTGAGCACCAAAGGGGCTTAAGAGGTTCAGGGCAATGAGATGGTTGCCATGAATATAGTTTATTTTTGTCAATCAATGGAATAACATGGTTAATATCATGGAGAGGGGGAAGGGGGGTTTTGATGGCTTCTTTGCATATATCCCTCACATACACTCTTAGTTCCTTTTCATCTGCCAGCAGCTCAGCTGCATGTGACTCGAGTGCAATTGTTTGTGGTCCTCAGATTGGCAGTGAGTTATTGCTGCAAACAGTGATCTGAGACAGGTTAAACCCAAGTAACACTTGGTGTTGAAATAGGAATGGCATACCTAAGAGTAGGTCATATGAGTTGAGGTTTGCAACATCCAGTACATGCTTCTCATGAATATCCTGGTATGAGATCCAGGGTGTTGTGGTTGCTTTGACCTTTCCATGTGATCCTGAGAGTGCAAGCTGGAGGTTCAAGGGTTTTTCAAGTAGATCAAGAGGAAGTTGTAGTTGGTCTACAAGCATGGTAGAGACAAAGTCAGAAGATGATCCTGAGTCAAGCAGTGCTCAACATGGCTTGTCATTAATGTGGACTATGACAATAATTGGTTTCAGGAGGAGATGTGTGGCTCCTTTGATGCATGTAGCACTGCATTCAAGTGTGTTGGTTCCATCAGTGCAATCCCCATCAGGGGAGCTTGTTCATACTGCCCTACAAGTCAAGGCTTCAGTGCCATCTGATGTGGACTTTAGGCAATCTGGAATTACAGGAGGGGGCCCATGCCATCTCATCTTGTGTTTGTCAAAGATTAATTCATCATAGTACTCAGTTTTCTTCAGGTGGAGCCAATGTACAATGTCAAATTCTGGGTTTATGAGATCCTTGAAGTATAAGATATGGTTGTCAAGGGTGTAGTGATCCATCAGTAGGTATGTGTCTGGGCCACCATGGTCCTTGATAGTGAATCAATCTCACTGGTATGGGAAATTGTTTGGATCAATATCCTGGTCAAGAGTCAAGGGTACAGTGGTGTGTAGCAAAGATACTGCATGTGCCTTAAGGATCTCATTTTGACTGCAGGAGTTCAGGTGTCTCCAAGTGTATGAATCCTAGTGTGAAAATTCTGAGCTCAGTCCCTTCTTCAATGGCTGTGAGTTGAGCCTTGGCAGGGGACATGTCAATGGTATTAAGATGGACATGCAGTCCCTTCCACTTGTCCTGGGTCTGCCAGTACTTGGGGCAGTTCCATTCCAGGTGGTCTGTGCCTTCACAATTGAAACACTTGCCTTCTGCATGAAGGTGCTTCTTCCACTCTTTATCAACATTCTGATCTTTTTGACAATGGTGATTCTGGTCCTTTGAGGGCCATCACACACTATTATTGTTGTTATTAGGAGTGTTTCCTGTGTCCAGTGTGCTGTTAGTCTTTACAGCAGCTGTGCTAAGACATTTTGTACTCTGCCTGTGCATGTATCTTTGATCATGTGATTGCTGAGGCTTGCAGCTGTGATCCTCATTGATAACACATTTGGCTTTCTTGTACCTCACACATTTGGTTTCAAGGGTTATGATTGAGATGGTGGTAGCATCATAGCTGCTCTTGGTGAGTTCAGCATGCAGGTAAGGTTGACAACATCTCCAGAATGCAAGAACAACATCCTGATCATTAATATCACCAACAGTGTCAGCTACTTCCTGTAGCTTCCTCAAGGAATCGAGGACCAAGCACCCCTCTTAGTGACATGCATCAAATTTGTCCCATTGTTGCATCTGGAAATCTGCTGGGAATATGTAGTCAAACAAATCCTTGAAGAATGTAGTTAGGGTGTATTGCTTTTTCAAGTTGAGCACATTTTGCTTGTAAAATCAGGATGCACAACCACTGAGATATTTTCCTGCTAGCCTGATACTTTTTTTGCAGTCCAGTCTAGCATGCTTTACCCAGTTGTGCAGCTCCTGACACCACTTTTTAAATAATCCAACTTGTATTTCTCCATGGTAAGTAAATGGTGGGTCTTCCTTTAGGAAGGCTTGTTGATGCTTTAATTTATTCACTTTAGCATGGTAATGACATTTCTTCTTGCACTTTCAAGCCTTCTCATGCTCCAAGTCATTGGTACAGGTAGTGGAAGGTTCTTCTTTGAAAAAGTCTGAGCTGAATGAAGAACCTTCCTCAGATGAAGAGTCACTGTCATCTGTTGAAGACAAGTCTGATGGGTTGCTTGGGGCGATTGCTTGCTGATGA
Organism: Pisolithus orientalis; assembly: GCF_024613125.1. NCBI lineage: Eukaryota > Fungi > Basidiomycota > Agaricomycetes > Boletales > Pisolithaceae > Pisolithus > Pisolithus orientalis. Next base: position 16,003 of record NW_026260848.1, on the reverse strand, counting down.
TTGTTTCCAAGATTGTTCTTTTGCACTATAGCAGTACTTTCCAAGCTTGAAGAGTTGTTATTGTCACCAGGGTCTCCATGCATCACATGTAGTATGGTACTTTCATGCAGGAATATGGAATATGCTCAAGTGAGGGGAGATACTTTATTCAAGGGCACTTTGCCCTCTCAGTGAGTCTTTTTGGCATTTACAGCTGCTGGTGATCCTGATTGTTTCATGGGTTTAATGCTCAGAGTTGTAGTTCCTTATTGCATGGGTATTACTTATTTCGACCCTTCCAAGGCTGTTGCCTACTTGGGCCATACTTTCTTTCTGTTCAGCCTGAGTCCTGATTGTCCCAGGTTCATGGACTCATACTTATTATGACAATTGAATGAGTCAATGATTGCTTGTTGTTCATGGATCAATGCCTTGGCACTGTCAATCCACTCAACCAGGCTGGCTTCCTTTAGTTTGTTGATCATGTACTTGGTTGTTTTCATTTGTTCCTCTTGTTCCAAGACAGAATCCAAGGTGTTGACTTCTACAGGGTGTTCTATCACAGACTTTCAAGGAGTGGGCACTTTCCACTTCTCCTTTACTTCTGCAGTAAGTCTCAGTACACTTGTGTCTGAAATGGATTGACCATGGTTCATAATTCCAGGCTTGTCATTCTCATCTGTGACTGCTGGATTCCCAAACCACTGTGGTATGACTTTCCTTAATTCTTTGTCATTCTTGATGAGATCTGACCACAAAACCTTAGGTCTATGTTTATTTTCATTCTTAGTTTTCACTTTGGGTTCATTGTGCATCCAGGCAGGCCATCTATTCTGGTCTAACAAGACAGAAGTCAGGACTAGCAAAACATTGCTACAAGCAGGTGATTGTGGCTTAACAAATTCATTGCTATCTGCATGTGCCACACTATCCACTCCAGTCACTGCTGGGGGGTCTAAGGCACAGCCTTGCAGCATGCTCCTGAGTTAGCAGACTGGTTGCATGACAGCTCTACTTGGCATGTCACTCACATCATCAATGTGGCCTTGGGCATCACCCAGTGTCCTAACAGGTTCCACAGACCTGTGAGCTAGTGGAGAGGTCATATCATTGGGTGTGGTCTGATAATTGTAATCAACCCCCCTCACAACCCCTCCAAACTGGATCAAACCAACCTGTTCTGGCTTGATGGCCCAGAAAATGGCACCAGATTTCTTTGTTTATTGCTTTCAGGTCAAAAGGAGAAGACATAAGCATAAAAGCTTGATGTTGCTACTATGCACCAGTTGGCCAGACCAATAGCAAGTAGGTGATGTTGAGATCAAAGGTGGGTTAGGAGAGTAGAAGAGAGATTGGAGGCAGTTCAAAATATGTGACAAAAGTGACTTCATTTAAGTCACATGGGGGTAGTCTGTTCTCATTGGAGTAAGTCTTACAGTCACTCAGGAAGAACTGGCTGAAAGTCTCTGTTTGAGGTAGACTGGGGGAGTGTACATCAGTATCTATGGTTTATATATGCCCAGAGTGTGGTGGGAGACAAACAAGTAGCTAAAAGAGGGAGACATAAAGAAAGAGAAAGAAAAGGAAAACACATTATTGGAGGTTTACAATCATGAACTGTTACAAGGATTGTCTCTGGCTCTGTTGACAAGACTGTGAGGTGTTACATTTCACCTTGCTTTTTCCCTTGTCACTGTATGCTTACCATGTGTTTGATCTGTTGGACTACTTTTCTTTTTCAAGCCATCTTCTCTCTGATCTGACAGCTCACTATTTCCACCACCAGTGTTTCCCTCTTGTTACATGCTTAGGACATGTGTCACTATTGTTCAACCAATAGTGTAGTCACCTTATTACATGTGGATGCCTCATGGTCCATCTCCTTGTAGTATTTAGCTTGCTTGCTCAAGTCCTGGAACCCCAGACTTGAGCTGCTCAATCATATGCAGCATTCTCACTCAGAACTTTGCCCTCAGTGTCCCTAACCAGGACCACTCTTACTGGCATTGACCAAATCTTTTGTCATTTATGAAGGTTACTGCAGCCATTGCTCAGTAGAAACCCTTGGTCTGTGGCTGAGCTCTCCTTATGCCTCAACTTCAGTCTTGGCATAACAAAAGCTCAAGTCTAACAGCCTTCGGCTGAATTGGTCACTGTTTAGTGCACCACCACAAACCCCCAAAACAACTGACATTGGGCACCATTGCAACCCACACAAGAAGAATTGTCATCAGACAAAGAACAGGAGAGCACTGTCACAGACACCTCCTCCAATGAACCTGAACAACTGGATAGAGGATTTACTTCTGGTATCCTCTCAAACCTCTTTAACCAGTCTCTCTCTATGCTTGGTACTCCCATCCCACTGGTACCTCCCCCTGTCACACTTCTCAGAACCCCAACCTCACCCACAATGTCTGGTTCATCATTGAAGGCAATGACTGGCACTATGTTGCAAATTTATTTGGTCCATTGTCACATGCCCCCATTGTAAGCAGCATGTAATGGACCACTTGCCATTATAATGGTCAGGTTTGGCTAGATTATAGCAAATATGTGATATTTTATCTAAGATATAGTGCAAATGTGTAAAATATTATGTACAAATACCCATTTTTGGCAATCTTTCAATGACACATGGGTGGCATTGGCATGGCTTATAACAGAAGTGTGAACAGCCACCCTTAACATGTATTATAAGGTTCTTATCACATGCCCAAGAAATTTGCGACATACTGCTGTCAAAGCCACCAAATTGAAGAATGGTGCCCCATCTGACTTTGATGGTGAGAGCTGGCTGCACTCAGTCCAGATGTACCTCATGGTAAATGAAGAAGTCCATGACATGGACACCAAAAAGGTTGTCTACATGCTGTTGTACATGAAGAAAGGGGTTACTCACTCTTGGGAAGCAACCTTCCAGAAAACATCTCTGGAAAAGAATCCCCCAAGTTTTGGCTCCTTCACCAACTTCAAGAAAGAGTTTAAAGACTCATTCACCTCTCCTGACACTGCTGGTACTGCCATCACCAAGCTATGTACCATGAAACAGAAAGACTCAGTGGAACAATACATCACCAACTTCCAAACTGCTGCTGCCAACTCCACCATCATGCAGGATGTCACTTTGATTGAGTTCTTCTCACAAGGACTCAAACCTTTCATTGCAAACCATATCCACATGATGGAAACCACTCCCACCAAAATCACAGAATGGTACACCCAAGTGCAGAAGTTTGATGCTAAATGGAGAAAAGTGAATGCACTATCTGGAAAGAAAGAAAAGAGAATGTTCAATCCCAAGAACAATCTCTCTGAATAAAAAGATCCAAACACCATGGACATGGATCAAGTGAGACTCTCCAAAGAAGAAAGAGACTGTCACATCAAAGAAGGAAGTTGTGGAAACAAAGGACACCTCTCTCAAGAATGTCCTGACAAAGGGAAGACCCCCTAGAAGAAGGTCAAGAAAATCTGAAAGATTGTGGAAGTTGAAGAAAGCAATGACAAAGAAAAAGTTGCTGGTCCTTCTGTCTCCTTAGTCAATATTGCTAGGGCACTAGGAAAGGATTTTTAGAAGGGAACTCCATGTTGATGCCAGATGTTCCCATTGCTAAGGACAGTTCCCCTTCTGTGGCACCTGTACTAGTATCTTCCACCCCAGATCACACTATGCAAATCCCTGTTACCCTCTGCATATCAGAAGGAACTGGAAAAGTCATCAACACCACCACACTGGTTGACTCCAGTGCTGAAATTTCATGCATTGATTGGGGATTTGTGTGAAAGCATTGAATCCCTACTCAATGACTTGCTGAACCCATCCTTGCCAAAAATGCAGATGGAACCCAGAATTCCAAGGGAAGGATTTTGTTCTCCACCACCCTGTATTTCAAAATCAAAGGACTTGTTCATCAGTCCTTCTTCCACATTGCCAACTGTGGATCAGAGAACATTATTCTCAGCCTCCCTTGGCTACAAGAAAACAATCCCATCATCAATTGGAGAATGGGAACCCTCTCCATTGATGAAAAGACCAACAGGTCCAAAGAACTAAGATGCAACATCTCTTCTGTTGCTGTTGCAGAACCCACCATAAACCTTGTGTCCCCCATTGAAAAGAAAGGGATAAACAAGTTTTTGGACTATGAAGAACCCAAAGACAAGATGATCCATGCCCACTTTGTTATGGCATCAGGAAAACTTACCAAAGAGGCTAAGAAGGTTAACCCCAAGAATAGCCTTCTTCAGAAAATCACTATGGCCACTGAATTGGCCCAAGAAGAACACAAGAAGAAACCAAAGGCCATTCTCCCTGAAGACTATAAAGACTTTGCCTTGGTTTTTGAGAAACCTTCCAATGGAGTACTACCTCTGTCACAACCCTATGACCATGCCATAAACCTGGTTGACAACTTCATCCCCAAGGTGGCAAAAGTGTATCCACTCTCCCCTTCTGAACAAGAGTCTGTGGAGAAATTTATAGAAGAAAACCTTTGAGAGGGTAAAATCCACCCCTCAAAGTCTCCTCAAGCAGCACCCTTCTTTTCATAGGAAAGAAAGATGGCTCCCTTCATCCTTTCCAGGACTATCAATATCTGAATAAAAACACTGAAGGATATGTACCCCCTTCCCCTCATCTCAGATCTTGTTGACAAACTCAAGGGAGCATCTATCTTCACAAAGATGGATGTGAGATCAGGCTACAACAACATCTGTATCAAGGAAGGAGACCAATGGAAAGCTGCATTCATCATGCACAAAGGACTTTTCAAACCAACCATTATGTTCTTTGCACTGTGCAACTCTCCTGCCACCTTCCAGCGATTCATGAACAACTCTTTCCAAGACATGATTGCTGAAGGATGGTTGGTCATCTACATGGATGACCTCCTCATTTTCTCCACTGACCCTGAAGAACATAAACAGAGAACTCATCATGTTCTCAAATGTATGAGGGAGTTGTCCCTTCCCCTCAAACTGGAAAAATGTCATTTTGATCTAACTGATATGGAATACCTTGGAATGATCATCAAAGAAAACACCATTGCCATGGACCCTGTCAAGGTCCAAGGCATTGCTGAATGGCTTGTCCCAAAGAAGGTCAAGGATGTATGGTCCTTCTTAGGGTTTGCAAACTTCTACAGAAGATTCATCCCTTACTACTCAGATATCACCAGACCCCTAATTGACCTCACCAAGAAAACAACTGCTTTGGGGTGGTCAAAGAAATGCCAAAACACCTTTGAACTCCTGAAAAGAATATTCATGGCACAACTGACCCTCTGAATGCCTGATACCTCTCAACCATTCATGATTACCACTGACACATCCAAGTATGCAACTGGAGGCATTCTCCTTCAAGAAGATTCCAATGGCCAGTGGCAACCCTGTGCCTTCATTTCCCAGTCATTCAACCCCATGGAAAGAAATTATGACATCTACAACAGAGAGTTACTAGGGATCATTCAAGGATTAAAATCCTGGAGGCATTATCTTCATGGATCCCCCTTCCCAGTCAAGGTCTTCACTGACCACAAGAACTTGACCTACTTTAAAGCACCCCAGAACTTAAATCATTGCCAGGCCTGCTGGCTCCTTGACCTTGCAGACTTTTATCTGCAACTTGAACATGTCCCAGGCAAAAACCTGGCTGCTCCCAACACACTCTCCCACTGACCTGACCACCTCCCTGACAATGATGAAGACAAAAAAGGGGTTACACTCCTTCTGCAAACTACATTTGTCAATCTCATTGACACAAACCTTACCCAGAAGGTTTCATCTTCCTCAATTACAGACCCTGTGGTCCAGACAGCACTCCACACCATCAAAAACAACAACATGCTGCTTCCTTTCAAATCCCACCTCTCAGATTGGAAATTTGACAATGGAGTACTACTCTATAAAGACCAGGTGTATATCCCTGACAACCCCACCCTCCAACAGACTGTTGTGCCCAACCACCACAATCATCCCTCTGCAGGACACCCTGGTGTTTTGAAGACCTGACAACTCATTTCATCTGAGTTTTGGTGGCCAGGACTTGCATCCTTCATCTGAAAATACATAGAAGGCTGTGCTACATGCCAGCAAAATAAAGCAAACACCCACCCAGTGACACCTCCCCTTACACCCATCCCCTTGACCTTGACCTGCCCCTTCCAACAGATCTCTTGCAATCTGGTTACCAACCTCCCCCTTTCAAAGGGTTATGATTCCCTCTTGGTCATGGTAGACTATGGGCTTACAAAGGGGGTAATTTTAGCACCAACAAAGAAAACTGCCTCTGCTGCTGACATCACAGCACTCTTTTTCAAGAAGGTCTACTCCCATTTCAGGCTGTATGACAAAATCATATCTGACAGAGGCCCCCAATTCACCTCAACATTTCCCAAAGAACTTGCTTCCCTTCTGGGATACTCCCTTGCCTTATCAATGGCCTACCACCCTCAGACCAATGGAGAAACTGAATGTGTTAATCAAGAGGTTGAGACTTACCTCTGCATCTTTTGCCAGAATGACCCCACCCTGTGGGTGGATAACCTCCCTATGGCAGAATTTGCACATAATTACTGCCCCCACTCTGTCACCCATCAATCGCCATTCTACCTCATGTACAGCTATGAACTTAAACCCCTTCCATCTCTTGTCATGGAAACCCACCTTCCCACTGCTGAGTCTAGACTTGAGGAACTTCAAAAAGCCAGAGAAGAAGCCCTTGTGGTACATGATCTGGCCAGAAAGGTAATGAAAGACCACTTGTCATGACCCTTCACCCCATTCCAAAAAGGTGATAAGGTTTGGCTGGAAGCCTGGAACTTAAAATGTTCCTATGAAAATAGAAAGCTTGCCCCAAAATGAGAAGAACCCTTTACCATCTCTGATGTCCTATCTCTGATCACCTATTGCCTTGTGATCCCTGCATGATGGAAGATCCACAATGTCTTCTATGCCTCCCTCTTATCTCCCTATCACAAAAATGATGTCCATGGACCAAACTTTCCAGCTCCACCACCTGACCTTGTCAACAAGGAGGAAGAATATGAAGTTGAGGCAATAGTCAGCCATAAAAGGTCTGGCCATGGACATGCCTTTTTAATAAAATGGAAGGGTTACCCTTCCTCCAAAAACTCATGGCAGAAAGAAGCTCACCTTGAACATGTAGATGATATGCTCTCTGCATATAAGAAATGCTTCCCAAGGGACTTCCCCCCTCAGAAACCACCTACTCAATGATCTCCTCATACTGTCAGAACCATCCTTTTTGAAATGCCTCCTCATCATTACACCTACCCTCATGAACCCTCTCATCATCATACCCCCTTTGCTTGTTGACAGTGACAGCCCACTAGTGATCAAATGGTCACTTCTTATCACCTCTGCATTGCTGACCCCACTGTCATTGGCACCATCTATCACAAAGTCAACAAAAATTCCCCTCTTGATTTGGTTTATCATGCCACTATCCAAGCCCTTCAGCTTGAGGAACTGTCCCACTACATCAACTGACAGAACCCTCTCCTGTCCCCTGCATGAACCATCTTGCATGAGATTGTGTATAAGCAGGTTCCCCTGCTCTTAAGACTTTTTGATGTCCTTGGAGGTACTGCCCTCATTTATAATGTTCACCAATACCCCACACTGATCACTCCCCCTCCTCCCAGGTCTTGAAGACCCCTGACCACAACCTCTCCTCCAGTTTTGCCCATGTCATCCTCCCCTCTGGCATCATCACCATCATCCTCCCAATCATCCTGCTCTCTCCAAAGAGCTGACAGACCTCATGCCTGCTGCCTGTCTGACCCCAACCCCCAACCCCTAACCATGTGAGTCTCATGACTCATCTTCACCATCCATAGTCAACCCAGAGGTTGCTTTTGGTGTCTCAAGAGCCAAACTTGAGTATATCCTAGGCCAGATCAAGATCCTTGCCAAGTTACCACCTTTCCCTGTGCTAAACACACTTACTGAGGCTGATTGCCCTCTTACCCTGTCTAATCCATGCTATCATCAAGCATGCTATGTTTGTCACTGCCTCAGGCACATTAGGGTCAACTGTGGCCTCTATGAATGCCCCCTTTGTCACACTACCCATCCTGGACATACCCAAGCTCAATGTCCATCTCTTCATCCTCATTGGCTGTTACAAGAAAGAATTGCTACCCCTGCTTTGGTGGATGATCATACCCTCATTGGGAGTGAGGATAACAATTTGTATGACAATGACTTTGACTTTGACAACTCTGCCATCAGTAACATGACTGGGGAGCCTTATGGAGAGTAGTTGAAGTCAGGGACTTCAATGCTTAGAAGGGGGGTAATGTTATGTTTCACCTTGCTTTTTCCCTTGTCACTGTACATTTACCATGTGTTTGATCCATTGGACTACTTTTCTTTTTCAAGCCATCTTCTCTCTGATCTGAAGCTCACTATTTCCACCACCAGTGTTTCCCTCTTGTTACATGCTTAGGACATGTGTCACTATTGTTCAACCAATAGTGTAGTCACCTTGTTACATGTGGACACCTCATGGTCTATCCCCTTGTAGTATTTAGCTTGCTGGCTCAAGTCCTGGAACCCCAGACTTGAGCTGCTCAATCATATGCAGTGTTCTCACTCAGAACTTCACCCTCAGTGTCCCTAACCAGGACCACTCTTACCAGCATTGACCAAATCCTTTGTCATTTACAAAGGTTACTGCAGCTGTTGCTCAGTAGAAACCCTCAGTCTGCAGCTGAGCTCTCCTTACGCCTTGACTTTGGTCTTAGCATAACATGAAGGTTTGGGACACTCAGAGTTATGTTGAAATGATTTGTATCCAAGAATCATTTGAACCACCTCCAAACAATCCAAAGAGTGTATGTCTCTTGCCTTCCCCTGCAAATGGTGAGTATTTCCCATATCTTATGGATCTCAGTTATACTCAAACCACTCAACATACCCAATATGTTTTTCCTCCATGTCTTCTTTTGCATTGCATGATGCTGGGCAGCTGCTTGATGGTCTCTAGGATGCACATGCCAGTGTTAGGGATGAACCTCTGCAACTTCACAATGATGGCTGGTTGAAGGGCCCTAATGGAAGGTTGCTGCTATGGATTCCTGCATCACTCAGGGTGCCCTTTTACTCAGCATGGAACACAGCAGTCATCCCCATTGGGTGCTGTGTGGAATTAGATTTGAGTCAAATGGTACATGGCACCAAATGGCATCAATGTTTCAAGTCTGTTGAGAATTGGTCTTGACTTTCCATCCATGTATATCCTTTTACTTCTCTACTTTGTTTTTGAAAAATGAAGATCATAGGTCCATTCCTCTGAATTTTACACCAGGAAACCAATACTTGAATGTGAAGGATAAGATTTACAATTTTATCATGCACTGCATATGCAAAGGTCACTTAGTTAATTTTGTGAAATACTAACTATCCTGCATGCACACCCATACAGCAGGATGCCATCCTGAAATCTCTCTGTCCAAGCATATGCACAAGTGTTTTCACCATTAATACAGATCATTGTGTCCAATCATATAAGTAGAAGTAGATGAAAGTGAGGAGGGGAAGGTGTATGCTTTGACAAGGGAATGCAGACAATGGCACATACATCTACTACCAAGAAAGAACATGCTACATCTCAACACTGGCCCATCAAGATTCATATCATCACAAGGACCACAAAGCCAATGCTCCTTGTAGGAATGTAATGGGACCATTGGCATGACATCATTGCAACAACTGGTCACATCACTTGCACTACTTCCACTACGTACAGCACATGGACACTTGTAGGTTTTGTCTACAGCAATCCTAATGAAAGTGAAGATATCAAGATCATCGAGGCATCCTCATACCATTCTTCCCATCTCCAGTAGTTGAGGCTTACAAACATCTTCCGATGCCTGCAGGTCCTGAACTCCATCCCCAGTCCCAAACACAGCGCCCATCCCTACACGAGCCTTCACATCCTCCCCGGTCTCCACGAACGAGACCGTCATTCTGCCCTCCCTTCCGGAAGATACTGACGCGGAGCCCTGCCTCCTTCCTGTATCCAAAATCCCTGGCTCTGCCATCCCTACATTGCCTCTCCTTATCTCCACAATGGCACTCCGCTCCCTTTCCCTCCAACTTCGTACGCCCTGCTCACCCCACCCCTTTATGTGCCACCCCGTTCTCACGACTTGTTGCCTCCAAATATCAACGGCCCTCATTATCCACCCACCCAGACCCCTCTCCACTGCCACCCATACTGGCCATGCTACTAGCACAGCGACAAGGATGATTCCAGGCGTCGTCGTTGCGAGTGTAGGAAGGTAGGTCGAACTATAGATGAGGTAGAGGAATGCAACGAGGAAGGACGTCATGCTATTTTATCGCGTTACAGCCAAATTGTTAGTCAGAATCGCCAACAAGAAAAAGTACAAGGAATGAAACGGAAGTGGACAGATACAGATAGGTGAATACGCACCCCCATATCAATAACCCAAATGGGACACTGAACATGATAGCCATATGATCCACACCGATCACTGTGTCCGTTATTTCATTCATGTACTTTGCCTATCACTCGTCCACCGATTAGCACTGAATTAACCCAAAGAGAGCCAAAAAAAAGGGTTCGAGGAACAGCATCCAATCGACCAAAGGTCCAGCCAAAATGATAACAGGACGAACTGAAAAACTCACCACCTCTTCCGCATTCTCCGCTTTATCTCTCCACATACCCGTCAATACCACGGACGCCACGATCGACCCAACAGTACAAATCACCGACACGTATATCGCGATCACAGTTACTGACTGGTACGTCTTCGAATCGGAATCGGCGATGCCAAGGAGAGATATATCGACCGCTAACATCACAGTGGACTGTGGGTTTGGCAGTTGAGCACACGGTTTATTCGGTTTGATTGAAGAGAGAGAGAAACACATACGTAAATCGTAAATCCTCCCCATTCATCAATAACACGGGCCACGAATGCTTTCCATCTCGGTAGGTTCACTGTCTCATCTACCCACACGCCTCTCAGGGTTTCGACGTACCTCCAGGGCGCGCCAAACAGGAGAAAGGAGAGCAAGTGCAAGAGGAAGGACGTGCGTAGTCTATGGTTGCGTGGGTAGTAAATAGAGTGGTCGACGTCTAAGCGGGCACAGGGTTGGCCGTGGAAGTTCAAAAAGTGGATTCGAGCTATGAGTGTACGGTCGGGAAATTGTCAATGCGTTAATTGGAGGAGGTAAGGTATGAGAATGTCGTGGACAGAGGAGAACGGTCGCACAGAATATACACATGAATCGAGCTGGTGACCGCGTAAGCTCGAGGATCTCGCCAATGACCTTCGGCTCACCTACTACACACATGACAGGATCGTTGACTTGTCCAACTGAATCTGCACTGGACAGTAAGCAATGAACAGTACAAACGTTCAAAATGAGAAGGACACGGGAGCAAACCTTGAAGAATGCGCACGATGTCCATCATCTTGGACAGTTCTGCGCTTTCGAACGGCGCAAGAGACGTATCGGAAGTGATTGATTCTGAAATTTGATTAGCGCCATTCAATCACGATGGACGGTGATGTGCCCACCAGCGTTAGCATGAATGACCAAGCCATACAACTCTCGATAGACGGCGGCATCAAACGTTCGCTCGCGCGGGTACAGTTCACAATGCGTCCTTTTCCAAACTCAAAAGTCAGCTTCCAGCGCACGACACACCGAAACGCCTACACGCACCAATACTGCATCTCGAGCGCCATTTCTGTATTTACAATTGCCGCATATCACACAGCATCACACACGTGAGCTGGCTTCGAATCCGTACGGTATCATACTCACTGATATGGCTTTGTTTCTTGACACCCCTCAAGTTCGCATACATCTTTTCTGGCACCCAACCATGAACCCAAAAGAGGAGTCTCTTCTCGGTATCGACAAAATAATATCGACATTCTTTTCGACTCTTTCCATTTGCAAGTTCAAGGACGAGTTCGAGCGACGGAGATGAAGGTGGGGAGGGGAAAGTGATAGAGTGAAATGCAGCGAGCTCAGAGAGGCGGGAAATGCATTTTTCGACGGTTCCCAATTTTTTGGGATTGCGCACGTGGGTGTCGGTGTATATTCGCTGGTGTGATGTTAACAAGGTCAGAAAGTGAGGTGAGACAAGGTGGATGATATGAATCGGTTGCCTACACGTTGAATGTCACAGAAGTAGGGAGCACCTTCTGGGTGCGTGCACACCTTCCAACCTGTGGAACTAAGATCTGATGGACTGTTCCGCGATGTCAGTGAAACAGTATATAGGCGTCGATGGGGAACAAGGGCGTACTGCTCAAACGATCTTTGTGCAGCGTCAATCCATGGGAATTCCTTGTCCGGAGGTCTTAGCCATACGTATGAACTTCCACGTATAGATGACGGTACACAGAATGGAACACATACATAAATTCTCCTCTGTTGTATCTGTCTATTTCAGAGGCAGTGAATGGAGTGAACATCCTTGTCGATAACTTTCCCGTAGTAGTCGCGGATTGTGAAGATAATGGCACGGACGACTCCATGACAGGTTGAGGATCGTCGTGCTAGTAGATGCTGTACATTTCTGTATCGCATGCCGGTCAGGGAACAAAGCCGTAGTGCTTAGTCATCACTACTACCTTCTTCCATGTCTACCCAGGAGGAACAGCTGATCGAGCTCATGCTCACTCTCAAGGTCAAACGAATTCATCCCATTTATTGGACATGACGGCAGAGACACTTATATTTTGGATGCGACAGAACACGACGCCGGACCAGGCTCGTAGCATTCTCGCATCTACACCCCAGATTGCGTATGCACTGATCACTCTCATGGTCAAGATGAATGCAGTCGACGTACAAGTACTCCAAGTCAGTCGCATGTGCTCCCATTTTCACTAGACCTACTCATACTGACCTGCGTATATTCATAAAATAGAAAACGGTCACCGCCTATTCCACGAACGTCTCCCCTCCACAACCTGCCATTCAACCAGTCTCCGCCGTGCCCCCTCACCTCTCCCAACATTACAATCGTACACCAACTCCACAAACACATACTTCAACCCACTACAACGGGCACGGACATCCGCCTCAACTACAGCCCCAACCTCAGCCTATCGCGTTCACAGGTCAGGCCGTGTACGGCGGTGGCCCCGATCCCGCAACAGGGTATGGCGTGCCGCCACCGCAACAGCCCTCGATTTTACCGGATGCACTTGCGTCTCTGCCAGAGGAGCAAAAGGTATGGTTATGCTTGTTCTGCGTTCGTTATGTCTCTCATGATCACGTTTCTCAGGTCATGATCATGCGCGTCGTATCCATGACACCCGAACAAATACGCATGTTACCCCCGTCGGAACGAGCAGGCGTCATCCAATTAGTGAGTCCCCCCCCTGCTTGTCGTGGTTTCGTTTCTGTGACCTTATTCCACTAGCGAACAACACTCGGGCTGCCTTCATAGTCGAACGAAAGGGTTCAGATGAGATGCAGACTGCACGAGTTGACCGTCATGTATAAATTGTATGTTAGGCATAGCCGGATAGTCATCTGCTACATAATCATTGGTGCATGAGTGTGATTTCAGTCACCTAGCGTGTGGGGGTGGGCACCGGGCTTCTGAGTGAAAGTGATATCCAGGGCTCTTGAGTATCGCTTTCATTCGGATGGAAGATGCTAGTGGGCCTCGGGTTTTGGACATGGCAAGGATGGTTGGAGGATGCCTTGATGATCCTGATATCGTCCCCTTCCTTAAGATCATGGTAGATAAAACCTACTTACAAGTTTTCGTGAGTGCGCGTACATCGGGGAAATGATGCAACAGCCGTTCTAATACTCTCGATAACTTGTAATTTCGGTGCAAGTTGTGCGCTCGGGTGAGTACGGCACTTTGGACGACGCAGCTATATGCCCAAGTGCGAGGATGGTTTTAATCTCGGTCTCAACGCTGAGATCGGCCCCTTGCAGACATCTACGGCGATCTCGGCTGACTTCGAAGTCGTGCGCTCTAGGTACGGATGCGTGGTACGTTGGTGCGACACAACCTGAGGGTGGCAGCGGGAACAAACTAGTCAACTACAAAGACTTTCTGTCGTCCTAGATGCTGGCCGGCATCTTACAGAACTGCATCAGATGGGTTCATGGATGAAAAATCGATGAGCAAAGGTTCGTTGTTTCCCTATATAGAAGTCGACGAGCGCCTCGAAAATTTACAGCGCTCACTGGATACTTGCCAATTCTTCCGCTACCATTCCCCGCCTGGTACTCACCATGGTCCTTCGGTTGTTTCGTCGCCACACTACCGCTGTTCGTTATTCACGTGGACGGTGCGATATCTTGTAGTTGACTTTGTCACCGCGGAAACCTGATCGTTACAACTTAGTGTAGTCATAACGTCCTGCGCCATTCAGTACGATGTAGCATAGATTCTTACAGTGTATCACTCGTGTATTCTGGACGAGGCTTTCGGAAAGTGGAAAATCAAACTTTGCTTGTTTGCTACGAGGGGAGGTCAGGTATGGTCAGCGAACCTGCCAGACTTTGGACCCCGCAAACCGCAGAAAGTCCCGTCGGGCGCTAGGACTACAGTACTGCACCGCCTGGACATCCGGCTCGGCCACTGGTCCAGTCCACGCCGTCAGTGGATGACGCGCATGCTAGATGTTACCAAATGCAAGGGGGCGGTAGTAGCGAGAGCTCACCGTTTCTAGAATATGATAGCCAGCAACTAGCGGATGCTTCCAGATATTAACCAGCGACCTTGGTCATCGACTTAGGAACTCACCGATCAGTTACTCCGCAAGGGCGACTACTCGCCCTTGTAGTAAGGAGAAAAGGCTCGGTAGTTTCATGTTCATATCACCCAGAAAGTTGTACATTTGTGATCGAAAGTCAGTGATATGCACGCGTTCACAACGTTCGTGAATCACGATGGCGGCCCCTGAGCGAACCAATACCGACTTGGCTCCGGTCTCTGGAACTGTTTCAGAGCAAGATAGCATGCGGTGTTGCGGACGACTGTAACTTACGGTGTCATTAAGATTGTCCGAGGCCGAGCAGCCAAACAAGCTGAGCGCAGAGCACCGGCCGGAACGCAGTAGGGACAATATAGGTAGGCCTACCCTACCCTTGCTTACTTACGGCTGAATCTCCCTTATCGAAAATCCAACCGAGAACAATTGGGCGATGAGCGGCAATGAACGCCAAAGAAATTGTCGATCTGCGCACCCCTCCTGCATCGCATCCCATGCGCGTACACGGTAGAACAGTTTACTGGAGGGGGGGTTGGGAGGAGGAGCATTCCGATGACGCTTGTTCAAGTGTAGTACAGTAGTAGACTTTCGCTGACTGACTTTGCTTGGCGACGGAGATAGGCAAGTACCGGTGGGAATTCCTCGGTAGTACAAACCACCGATATGAGTATGGCGATCACGGCTGATGACTGGTACGCCTGCGTATCGGAGTGGGCGATGTCGAGCAGAAAGATATCGACCGCTAACAAAACAGGTTTGGCAATTGGGCACATCGTGCTTACATAATACCTACAGCCTCACCTTTTCCACGTCTCGCATCTTCGACGTCGAACAGAACTCACAAACCGTACACGAAACACCTTTTCAATGGCGCGCATGCAGTCGAAGAAACATCGTCGTCTCTTAGATTTCGGAAAGCCGCCCGGTTCTGCGCCTAGCTGTCTGATGGTACGCATGTTGTCTTTGCCAGGAGATGGCATGTTGATTTTGGGGTCAGTCTCAAGGCCCTTCTCAGGCTCCGCTAGGGAGTCCTACCCTTGATATGGAAACTTCGAGCAGCGCATCCAAGGGAGGGCTTGCCAAGATCAAGCGCTCTTCCATCGGAACTTCCAAATCATCAAACCACTGCGACGGAGAGGGCCATACAAATACTGATGTGGGTCCTCTGGACAAATGGAACAATCACCGGCGCCTGGAACAGAGGTCGTACGTCATCTGCCACCACCTCCTCATGCTATGAGCCTGGTTGATCCCCTTTC